>NW_021831779.1:0-2803 GCF_006345805.1 Octopus sinensis | reverse complement strand
GAGGGGACAAACAAGGAAGACAAACGGATTAAGTCGTTACATCGACCCCAGTGCGTAACTGGTACTTAATTATCGACGCCGAAAGGATGAAAGGCAAAGTCGACCTCGGCGGAATTTGAACTCAGAACGTAACTGCAGACGAAATACGGCTACGCATTTCTCCCGGCATGCTAACGATTCTGCCAGCTCGCCGCCTTAATATATATATATATATGCATACAAACATACGAGTGCGCACACGTATCGTGGGGCTTTATTCAACGGTCGCTTAGCGTTTTGATAATATATATCAGTGAAATGCCGTAAGGACTTTTGAAACAAGCTGCGTATGTTGCGTGTATGTAAATATGTTTTCATATATATATATACATGTGTGTGTGTGTGTGTGTGTGTGTGTGTGTGTGCCAGTGGTGATGTTGATGATAACAATCACAACGATTGAGTTGATGAAGTTGATGATGATGATGATGATGATGAATGATGATGATGATGACGATGATGACGGTGATGATGATGGTGATGATGATGATCGTAATGATGATGATGATGATGATGATGATGATGATGATGATGATGATAATGATGGTGATGATGATGATGATGATGGCGATGATGATGACGATGATGATGGTGATGATGATGAGATGATGATGATGATGATGATGATGATGATGATAATGATGGTGATGATGATGATGATGATGACGGTGATGATGATGGTGATGATGATGATGATGGTGATGATGATGGTGATGATGATGATGGTGATGATGATGACGATGATGATGATGATAATGATGATGATGACGATGACGTTGATGATGATGATGATGATAAATACGATGATGCTGATGATCTCCAGGATGCTGATGAATATGATGACGATTGTTATGTGGACGATGATGAGTATGATGACGACAATGATAATGATGAGTTAATTTGGAAAAGCAGTGAATAATAGGGAGACGGAGAGCGCGTGAATAAAAGAGAGAGAGAGAGAACGATGATAGCGAACGAGAAGAATAAGAGAGAGAAACAAAACAGACAGACAGACAGACAGACAGAAAGAAAGAAAGAAAGACAGATTTTGGGAAACTGCCCAAAGTCGTCGGTGTCACCGTTTGCCGCAACCACTGAAATTATTGTTTGGCAGCGATGACGACACCACCACCACCGCCATGGATAAACAACGCAGTTAGGACGGCGAGCGTTGACGCGAGGCGAACGGCGGTCGAGCGAGCGAGCGAGCGAACGAACGAAGGAACGAGCGAAGTGCGACTGAGAAAGGCAGGGGAGCGATAGAAGGTGCAGAGTTGATGAGAAAGACGGTCTCTCAGTGTGGTTGGTAATGGGTGGGTGCAGTTGATGTCGCTTTGATTGAACGATTATGCGTAAGATGTAAATGTTTAGACTAATGTGTTCATCAGAGCAATTATTGAAGAACAAGTCTGCAATGGATGACATTGCAAGCTTTTGTGTTAATATAATTCTATGTGTGTACGCATGTATGTATGTAGGTGTATGTGTGTATATATATGTATGGAAGTTTGTATGTATGTGTGTGCATGAGTTTGTATGGATGTATGTGTATGTATATATATTTTGTGGATGTTTGTATGTACGCATGTATGTAGGTGTGTATATATATATATATGAGTGTTGATGTTTGTATGTATGTTTGTGTGTGTATATATATATGTGTGTGTGTATATATATATGTGTGTGTGTCTCTGGAAGTTTGTATGTATGTGTGTGTATGTATCCGTGTATATATGTATCAATGTATATATTTATGTTTGTGTGTGTATATATATATATGTGTGTGTGTATGTATCTGTGTATATATGTATGTATGTATGTATGTATGTGTGTGCATGAGTTTGTATGCATGTATGTACATGTGTAAGCGTATGTATGGATGTATGTGTATGTATATATACTCTGTGGATGTTTGTATGAACGCATGTATGTATGTAGGTGTGTGTTTGTATATATATATATGTGTGTGTGGATGTTTGTATGTATGTTTGTGTGTGTATATATATATGTGTGTGTGTGTGTCTGGAAGTTTGTATGCATGTGTGGATATGTATCTGTGTATATATGTTTCTATGTATGTATGTATGTGTGTGCATGAGTTTGTATGCATGTATGTATGCATGTATGTATGTAGGTGTGTGTATGCGTATATATATGTGAGTGTGGATGTTTGTATCCCTGGGTCAAGAGGCTGGCTGTTAGAAGAACCTATGTCTGGCAACAGGGCTGTGTACTATGCCACACAAGCAGGAGAAACCAGTCATGGCTGTCAGACAATTCCTGTGACCACATCACTCCTAACTTCTGGCCACATAACTCCCCAGACCTCAACCCCTTTGTCTATTATGTGGGGGACGCTGTTGAGCAAGAGACCAACAAAACTCCTTGTAGCACCAAAGATGAATTGAAGGCAAGGATCATGGCAGCATTTATCTACTTAAACAAGGAGATCGTCTACAAGAGTTGAAGGATATTCCGAAGTCGTCTGGAGGCTGTGGCTGAAGCCAATGGCGATTTTATTGAATAAATTTACTGTTTATTATTTCAAGATATTTTTATATAATTTTGGTAAATATATCTGTTAACATAAGATGTCGGCGTGATTTTCAATATTGCATAATTTATATATATATATATATATTTAAAAATATATATTTTTAAAATTAAAATAAAACTGGATCTCTTCCTGTCAGGTGTCTCAGATGAACCAACTTCACGGCAGGGAGGAGCAGATGAGGGCAGCTGGCATCGAACTCTCTCATGC
>NW_021831778.1:0-2834 GCF_006345805.1 Octopus sinensis | reverse complement strand
TCACTCAGATAAGCACACCCAGTTAAAATGCATTAGATTATACACCACCTACACAAAACTCACAAGCACATGGCTTACCTGAACATACGCATGCGTGCACACACACTCGCATATATATAGAGAAGCTCGACCTGGGTTCACTCACACAACACTACTGTCTAACTTTACCCCCCCCCCCACACACACACACACTTTTTTTTTATAACCGAATATATAAAAAAAATAAACAAACGTTAAAAAAAGGGACTCCGATGAAAAGGCGTTCAAGATCATTCATACATTTAGCTGTTTACTTCTGGATTGGGGACGCAGGGGAGTCGAGGTTTTTTAGATGAATGGTTGTAGAATACTCATACGCAGACAGCAATCTTTTGTAGGGCAACAATGAACTAGAGTCCAAATGCATGATCAACCTGTCTTTCTTTTGTTCCATTCAACGTTTCATATTTATAAACGTTTTAATAGATTTATTATGTCTAGCCAGCAAAAGCGAGTGAAGCTGCGTTTGGTTTTTTTTTTTTTTATTTTTTTTTTTATATATGTTTTCCTTTTCTCTTTACTTTAATAAAGAGCGTTATGTGAACACTTTATAAAAATGACACTTAAAAGTACCTTGTATCAACGTCGTCAAAGGAAAGCCATGCATAAATGAGAGCGTAAACGAGGTCAGAAAGCTTGCTGGTCGAAATGGTGGAACGCCACACTAAAATACTCAATAGTATATACTTTTGTCCCTTTTCTATATTCATAGTTCTAATCCTACTTAAATACTTCAATTTCTTCAAAGGTGATAAAATAAAGACCGATACACGAGAGCGCTGTGTGTGGTGTAGATAGCATCATTTTTGTTGCTGTTTAGTTGACTGAATATGCAAGAGCGTAGGCGTGTGAATTCGTATGTAATTTAAGTATCTATAACGAATATGCTTATGAATCTTGATTAGAAATCCTTATTTGGCAAGACACGTTACCGAGTCGGACAAAATGCTTAACGCTATTTTCTCCGGCGCTTTACATTCTGAGTTCAAGTTCCGCTTAGGTCGACTTTGTCCATCGTCTTAAATTACATTTTTTTTTTTTTTGACTTTCGTATGTCCACTCTGTTTTGTTTTGTTTTATTCGCTTGAAGCCCAACATTCTCTGCCCAACATTCTCTGCAACTTTCGCAGGCACTACCAATATGGGAAGTTCTCAGTCTCATCATTAATGGTGCAAAAATGAGTATTACCATTTTGGTTGATAACTGGTGAAGAATTAGAGACTCTCTGCGACTGTCTTCTGTCCGGTTGTTCCCTCAGTATACGTATATGTTTTTTTTATCTGTCGTTGTTTATTTACAATGCAGTTTTTCATTTATTAAGTAATGGTACGCACGCTAACCCGACTTTTCTAACAGTAAGGGATCTTTTCTATCACAAGCACAGATTTTTTAATCAGTTTTTTTTTTAACTAAACACCTTGAAACTTCGGATACTGGTTGAATGTGTCACGTAGAACAGGGCTCACTCTTAACGTTTTTGACAAAATTTTGTATTTTACAAGTTATTTCTTGTTAAAGTTGTATTTGGGTAATTTTAACCAATCAATGACGTGTATTCAGCTGAAGAAAGTTACTGCTGCTGTTTGCAAACAACAACTTCCGGTTCATTATTTTTACAAAATTATTACTGAGACAGTCCAACGACGGAGCCTGTATGTGGTTGCATGACCTGTTAGGTAAAGTAGCCAAGCTTTTTATATACAGAATAGAAAAACCTCTGACGCATTCAACCAGTATCCGAAGTTTCAAACTGATAGGTAAAAAAATTAATTAAAAAATCTATGACTGAGATTGACAAGATCCATGAAACTACTCTCATACAACACTGGATGTTAGCCATATGTGGAGGCGCAATGGCCCAGTGGTTAGGGCAGCGGACTCGCGGTCGGAGGATCGTGGTTTCGATTCCCAGACTGGGCGTTGTGTGTGTTTATTGAGCGAAAACACCTAAAGCTCACGAGGCTCCGGCAGGGGGTGGTGGCGACCCCTGTTGTACTCTTTCGCCTCAACTTTCTCTCACTCCACTCTTATTCCTGTTTCTGTTGTGTACCTGTATTTCAGGGGCCGGCCTTGTCACTCTCTGTGTCACGCTGAATATCCCTGAGAACTACGTTAAGGGTGCACGTGTCTGTGGAGTGCTCAGCCACTTACACGTTAATTTCACGAGCAGGCTGTTCCGTTGATTCGGATCAACCAGAACCCTCATCGTCGTAACCGACGGAGTGCTTCCATCCCATTAGCCATATGTACCGAGTTCCAACAGCATTTTCTATTTATTTCATACGAAAATCTGAATAAATTACGCTAGTCAAGAGAATCCCAATATTTGGAATATGGATACTAACTATCTTTTATTCTTTCAACTTTTTAATTTTAGCTGCTTCATCAGTCAGTGAAGAATATTGTTTTAACCACAGGATAGCTCTGATTGTAATGGATCTATGAGAAAAGGCGTTCCAGCCATGATCATTTTGTCTTATTATTTTCTAGAAGTGATGAATTCCTAAGCGAACATTATAAAGTAATATAAACTTTAATTTTTTTTCTTCTTGAAGACGGAAATTTCATTTTTCGTTTTGTCGGGAAGATTTGGTTGCTCTTTCTAGCAACTTGGGCGACCAGGTAAAGGCTCTCGTTGCATCGTCTCGTTCCCTTCGTCACCTGTTGTTTATCCCGAGTTGGATCTGATTGAACAGATATGATCAAAGACGTCCCAACTGTGACCATTCCGTCTTTCTTCCCAAACATAATGGACTCTACATGTATATCACCGGATAGAGATTTTTTCTATCTG
>NW_021831777.1:0-2824 GCF_006345805.1 Octopus sinensis | reverse complement strand
TTCGCACCGGAAGCTTCAATATGAACATTTCAGAGTGTTTGGATGACAGAGCTATCTGTGGACATGGCCGCAGTCTGAAGACTGAAACAAGCAAAAGATAAAAATATACATAAAAGAATAAATAACTGAAATGGGATTAAGAAATTATGCACTGAACTTCATTGGCTTAAAGCTGTTTCTGCTATGAAATGTAATGCACTCATTATTGAGTGATTGTGTCTCATATAATCCTTTTTACTATAGGCACAAGTCCTGAAGTTGGGGGTAGGGCTAAGTCGATTATATCGACCCCAGTACTCAACTGGTATATAATTTATCGTCCCCGAAAGGATGAAAGGAAAATTCGACCTCGGCGGAATTTGAACTCTGTGCGTAGCGACGAGCAAAATGCCACTAAATATTTCCTCCACCTTGCCGCCTTGGATTGTCTATCATATTCGCCAACTAAGATGGAAATGCTGCAGAAATGTCTAAAATCATTTGTGTAGGCGCAGGAGTGGCTGTGTGGTAAGTAGCTTGTTTACCAACCATATGGTTCCGGGTTCAGTCCCACTGCGTGGCACCTTGGGCAAGTGTCTTCTACTATAGCCTCGGGCCAACCAAAGCCTTGTGAGTGGATTTGGCAGACGGAAACTGAAAGAAGCCCGTCGTATATATGTATATATATATGTATATGTGTGCGTGTTTGTGTGTGTGTGCTTGTCCCCCTAGCATTGCTTGACAACCGATGCTGGTGTGTTTATGTCCCGTTACTTAGCGGTTCGGCAAAAGAGACCGATAGAATAAGTACTGGGCTTACAAAAGAATAAGTCCCGGGGTCGAGTTGCTCGACTAAAGGCGGTGCTCCAGCATTGCCGCAGTCAAATGACTGAAACAAGTAAAAGAGTAAAAGAGTAGTTTATGGTGAAGACACTGTATGTGAATTGACTGTTCGAAGAAGCTTTGCAAAATTTAGGCATAAAGTGTTCAGCTTGAAAGATGACAATGGTTGTGGAAGACCTTCAGCCTTAGATGACGATATTTTGAAAGTATCCATTGAAGAAAACTCGAATATTTCAGCTAGAGAACTTGCAGAGAAGTTCGAAATTTCCGACTTACTGTCCAGAACACTTAATAAACATTGGTTATATTTCTCGCTATGATGTTTGGGTGCCTCACAAATTGTCAGAACAAATCAGATTGACCGGTATTCCATTTGAGATATGCTTCTAAAATGCAACGAAAATAAACCTTTCCTGAAACAACTGGTAACTGAAGATGAAAAATGAATTGCTAACGATAATACAGGGAAAAAAAAAATAAAGATCCAGGAGTTTGCATGACAATCCTCCAAAACAATATCAATTAAAATAATAGGCATGCTTTGTGTCTGGTGGGATTTCAAAGGTATTATATACTATGAGCTATTCCCCAAAAATCAGATCGTCAATTCTGAGGTGTTCTGCCGTCAGGTAGCAAATTTGGATCAGAAGATCTCAAATTTGTGATCAGCGCTCTCCAACACGGGGTTGTGTTCCACCAGGATAATGCCCGATCACACGTGTCTTTGGCTACCCGCGCAAAGTTGCACGAACATGTGTTGGACCTCTACTATACTCCATTGACATGTCGCCATTTGACTACCACTTCTATATGTCTCCGCAAAGCACACAAAAAGGAAAATAATTTAATGATATCGATAGTGTCAAAACCCACTTAGATGACTTCTATGCCGATAGAATATTCAAATAGTGTGCTATGTGAACTAAGGTCAAAGTAAAAAAAGAAAATTGAAATTACTTTAATGGATAAAGATGAGAGTGTGTTTAAAATTTCTTATCATTTATTGCACTTAAAAACCGCTATGAGCTTTCCAGATACCTGATATATATATATATATATATATATATATATATATATATATATATATATCCATGCACACATATATTGTAAAATGCAGAAATATCTATCTATCTACACCCTCCTCTGTCTATGCCTGTCTGTCTCTAGCTCTCTCTCTCTCTCTCTCTCTCTCTCTCTTCTTATATATATGTATGTGTATATATATATATATATATATATATATATATATATATATATATATATAAATACAAAATGGGACAAGAACGCAAAACATTCAAATAGACGACACAAAAAAAACGGACATGTCATTCGAAGCCTCTAATCTTCAGTCAAGAACCGGATCATCCTCGCAATTTCGGCTGATTAATCTTGAGGTTGCTCCGATCCGGTCAGCCCCAAGGAAAAACTAAGCTACGAGCATTAGATTTCTTGGAAAAAAGGATCGAATGTATAAGAAATAAGGACAGAAAAACGGACGATGGCACACGAATATAAATACAAAAAACAAAAAGTAATACGAATATAAATACAAAAAACAATAATAATAATAATAATAACAGTACAAAACAACAGACGTCTTTCGACTTTAGACAGTTCAACTTAGCTGGCGTATTTGAAAAATAATGCCTTACGGCAGACGAAAAGTTCGATGTTGTCGTGGCGGTGCTCAGAAGCCGAAAGGCTATAGTTGACCGACGGTCACGTGAGAAGAGAAGAGAGAGAATATATATATATATATATATATATATATATATATATATATATATATATATATATGCGAGTATGTGTGTTGAAACATCTATATAGAGAGCTATAAGTAGAAGAATGCGAAATTTTGTTCAAAAATTTTTAGTCATGTCATCTTACATAAGTATCGTTACCAATATGTAAATGTCAGTTACATACAGAAAATCATACATGATGGCATTGCCAAATCTTCAGAGACTCCATAATATTCATCAGCAATTTTTACTATTGATCC
>NW_021831776.1:0-2787 GCF_006345805.1 Octopus sinensis | reverse complement strand
ATTTTGACACAGGCCAGCGATTTCGGGGTAGAGGTAAGTCGATTACATCGAGCCAGTGTTCAACTGGTACCTATATTATTGGACCCGAAGGGATAAAAGGAAGGGTCGGAATAAAATGATCAGCGACATCTCTTCTGGCTCTTTACGTTCCGTGTTCAAATCTTGCTGAGATCAACTTTGTCTTCCATCCCTTTGGAGTCGATAAAATAAAGTACCAGTCAAGTACTGAGGTCGATATGATGACTTGTTCCCTCCCCTCAAAATCTGGTCTCCTTGGAGCCTGCAACTGATAAGCATCCTGTTCATGGAGATTGTTGTGGCCTCGGTCACTCATACAGACCGGCTAACTGGCTTTATGAATCCTAGGGCTAAAAAATGTATTAGATCGACTCACCCAGACGTTGCTCTTTTACAACAATACTTCGTGTTATCCTTTCTGTTCCTCTATTAAGGTGAAATTGCTTTTTACTTGAAAACCACCCTGTTAAAATAGTAAAGGGGTGTGTGTGTGTGTGGCCCCAGTGTATTTGTTTTGGGGAATGTATATCTATTTCTTTACTACCCACAAGGGGCTAAACACAGAGAGGACAAACAAGGACAGACAGACGGATTAAGTCGATTATATCGACCTCAGTGCGTAAC
Organism: Octopus sinensis; assembly: GCF_006345805.1. Taxonomy (NCBI): domain Eukaryota; kingdom Metazoa; phylum Mollusca; class Cephalopoda; order Octopoda; family Octopodidae; genus Octopus; species Octopus sinensis. Next base: position 2,145 of record NW_021831776.1, on the reverse strand, counting down.
TGGTACTTATATAATCGACCCCGAAAGGATGAAAGGTAAAGTTAACCTCGGCGGAATTTGAACTCAGAACGTAACGGCAGACGAAATACTGCTAAGCATTTCGCCCGGCGTGCTAACGTTTCTGCCAGCTCGCATGGGGAATGTATATCGTTTCCTCCCTCGCCACTCAGATATTGATTCCAGTGCCCTATGGATGCTGGTTTAGTGTTTCAGCTACGATCTGAAACCTTGTCGATCCCGAGGGGTTTTCGATTGCTTTCAGTTCTTAGTGTTGGTCGGTTGCTTGCCATCTTATAAAGGGCAAACCTCGTGTTGTCATGCTTTATCTCTCTTTCCTTCCTATCCGCTGTGGTTTCTTTTTATTAAGCTGAATATATTTTCTTCAATATTCCCGTCGATTATATTTGAAGTTCCGTCCGTGTCGCTAAATTTTTCAGTGTTACGTTTACGTTGCTTTTACTTTTTACTTTTTTACTTGTTTCAGTCATTTGACTGCGGCCAGGCTGGAGCACCGCCTTTAGTCAAGCAACTCGACCCCGGGACTTATTCTTTGTAGGCGAAATGCCTAGCTGTATTTCGTCTGCCGTTACATTCTGAGTTCAAATTCCGCCGAGGTCGACTTTTCCTTTGATCCTTTCGGAGTCGAAAAACTAAGTATCAGTCATGCGCTGGGGTAGATGTAATCGACTTAATCCTTTTGTCTCTCCTTGTTTGTCCCCTCTATGTTTAGCCCCTTGTGGGGAATAAAGAAATAAGAAGCTGAAAGAAGACTGTTGTATTTGCATGTATATCCATATATATATCTATGTATGTGCGTGTGTGTGTGTGTGTGTGTGTGTGTGTGTGTGTCTTTGTACCTGTGCTTGTCCATTACCACCACTTGTCAACTGGTGTTGGTTTGTTTACGTCTCAGTAACTTAGCGGAATAAGTACCAGGTATTTAAAACAAGTACCAGGGTGGGTTAGTTCGACTAAAAAGATTCTTCAAGGCGGTGCCCCAGCATGGCCGCAGTCTAATAAGGGAAACAAGTAGAAGATAAAAGAGAATTGATAACGTTAATTATTTTCAAACCCTGCTGGTTTTTAAAAGGTGTGTATGTGTGTATGTGTATGAGTGTATGTATGTATGTATGTGTGTATGTGTGTGGGTGTGTGTTTCTTTTAAAGGTATGCGTTCAATATACGGGAGTTAATTTAGATTTTTTGTGTTTTAGTAAATAGGAGCCTTTTGGCGCCTGGATTGGAGAGAGAGGTGGATGGGTGGGTGGTTGCGACTCCTTGGAATATTCCTCCTTCTAATGGAACTGGTGTTAAATTCTACAATTTCCTCTTTTGTCTTTACGATTGCTACTGCTACTACTACTACTACTACTACTACTACTACTACTACTACTACTACTACTGCTGCTGCTGCTACTACTACTACTACTACTACTACTACTACTAGTGTTCTTGCTGCTGCTGCTGCTGCTGCTGCTACTACTACTACTACTACTACTACTACTACAACTACTACAACTACTACAACTACTAGTGTTCTTGCTGCTGCTGCTACACTACTACTACTACTACTACTAGTTTTCATGCTACTGCTGCTGCTGCTACTACTACTACTACTACTACTACTACTACTACTAGTGTTCTTGCGACTGCCGCTGCTGCTGCTGCTGCTACTACTACTACTGCTAGTGTTCTTGCTACTCCTGCTACTACTACTTCTACTACTACTACTTCTAATACTACTACTACTACTACTACTACTACTACTACTACTTCTACTACTACTACTACTACTACATGCAGCTACTTGTAATTTTTGCGTTTGTATTTTTTTGTTTAATGTTGAAAGCAATTAAAGTGAACATTTAAATTGATTTCTAGTTTTGCTGTTATTTGAGAGAGAAATATTAATTTAAACACGACTACGAAGAGAAAGAAAACAACAGCAATAACAAGAGAAACAACAGCAGCAGAAGAGAAGCCATAGCAGCTGCTAGAAACAACAGCAAGAAGGACGAACAACAGCTAGAGGAAAAAAAGGAAAATACAACACAAAAACAAAAAAACAAAAAACTAATGCAGCAGCAGCAGCAGCAGCAGCAGCAGCAGCAGCAGCAGCAAGAGAAACAACAAAATTTTCGAAAG
>NW_021831775.1:0-2810 GCF_006345805.1 Octopus sinensis | reverse complement strand
AGTATATTGAAAATAAGTTCAGTGGTATTACAACATTTCATTTTTAAGCAGTTAAACCAACCATGTCTGGCCTAAATATTCCACCTGTTTTAAATTTAAACTGATCAGATCTGGCTTCTCCCACTTGCCCTACAATGTCATTCGAAAATAAACAATCACATCAAAATTTTGAGGCTATGTTATAATGTTTGATTAAATCCAAAGCAATGTTGGTAAATATACATTGCATTTGACAGAGAAATTTGAATTTCTGAATGGTTAGTTATGAAATAATAAATTCAAATTCATAAATTGAAATGTTGTAAGAAGTTATTTGAAATATATTCCAAATAACATTTTGTGTTATTTAGCAGAGAGAACACAAAGTAGTTATTTAAGTAAGCATAAGTTCAAATATTATATGCGTTCTTTAATGAACTGTAAATCTAACACAACTTGGTTGAGTTATATAAACATACATAGGACACAAATATAAATGAGAAAGTTTGTGTAACACTTCTGTGGCTTAGTTCTTATGCAATATTCATTTTTATCAACTTTATCACAAGTATGATAAGTATTTCTCAGATTAATTTTGATTTTTGATTAATACAAATGAAATTAATTTTGTGTATCATAAATCAGGTGAAATATTTTTTGAACTTCATATTAACTTTTCTTTTATGATTAATACATTTTATTTCAAGAAACTATTTAAGTGTAAGATGAATACATTTCTGTGTTTGTGGAATTCATTTACATTCATAATATGATATATATATATATATGCATACACACGCATACACAGACAAACACAGATACACAGACATACACACTCTTATATATATATATTTATATACATACATATATATATATATATTATTATATGTAGAAAAATACAAACTGGGACAAACACATACATACACACATACATATATACATATATATATATATATATACATATACATATGTATGTATATAATGTAGATAGATTGGTAGATATAGATAGATGTGTGTATGAATGTAAATGCTTGTATGTAGCTATATCTATTTTTTGATGGATGAATGCATGGATACATGCAAATATGTATGTATACTGGTGGGAACTATAAGCAGACTAATGAATGTGGGATGAGAGAAATTGAATGAGAATTAAAACAGGGTATTATAAGAGAGTCTTTTGCAAAATCTCATGTAAACAATTTCTATAGTAGCTTTTACATAGCACAGAAATTAGTCACTGATACTGATTATTCAAACCATTCAGAATCAAACCATTAATTAAAATACTAATAAATATTTCTTTAGTTTTGATAAATCAAAAATAATGAGGAGTATAATTAACAAACTCTCTCATTCAAAGCAGGAAAGAAATGGAAATTATATTCAATATTTATAAGCAAGTTTATAAAATATTTGATTTAATCCAATGAAATGTTATTAGTAAGATAAACAAATAATATATAGTTGAAAAGACAATCCAATTTGTAAGGGAATTTGAAATTCATTAAGAAATATAAAAGAACAATTTAAAATAGTGTTTCTCAACCACTTTTCAACATATGGATCTCTATGATTTCTATTTTCCTTTGGTGGACCCAAATAGCATTTTCAATGATTAAACAATCCTATATATGAAAAAAAACCTCCTAAAATATTTTGTGTTGTAGAAGTCTAACCAATTTATTATACATAAATTTTAACAATAAAATCTTATATGGACCATATAAAAAGAAGTTCTAAGCTTTAATTTTACTTTTTGGTTACCTTCATCTCAAAAGGTCTTTTTTTTTTCTTATTCCTAATGATATACAAATTGGGATTATATATAATATTTACAATATATAAGAATTGAAAAAATGTTTTATATGTTTTATAGACATTATTGTTCAGCATTTAGTGGATTTATTCATAAAGAAACAAAGATTAATACTTTATTATTGGTGTTATATTTAACTCAGAAGTCTCTGAATGGGTTTCAGTAAATTGTTATTTGTTTCATTGATTATTAAGATAGAAATAATTTCTCACATAAATAATTATGGAAAGACACACACACACAGATATACGTATGTATACATATATGAATATATATATGTATGTATACAAATATATATATATATATATATATATATGTATATATGCATATATTTATATAAATATATATCTATCTATATATATATACATACATACACACACACATATATATATGTATGTATGTATGTATGTATGTATGTATGTATATACATATATTTACAGGCATATGCATAAGTATGTATTTATATATTTGTGTATATGTATATAAACATATATGTATTATATATGTATATATTTATGTGTGTGTGTGGGTGTGTATGCAGGTATGTATACTAGATGAAAAATATTAATACAATTTCAAATTATGAAATGAATAAACTAAATAGCTTTTAGCATCATATACTGATAAGGACATGACAACGTTACAAAACTGTGATTAAGTGATATTAATTTAAAACTAAAAAATTGAACTGTATTTATATTCTTATGTAATTTAGCTTTAATGAAAATATTTACATATTACATTACCACACTATTTCCCCTGCAATTTCTACATAATTATAATTTTGATACTGTTTTATCATTTACATTTTATAAAATTAACTAATTCTTTCCTTATTACAATATCTAAATTTATAATATATATATATACCTATATATATATATATATATACACTTGTATATATATAGAGAGAGACAGACATACATTATACATACATACACTCGTACATATATGCATTCATACATATAGAGAGAATAATAGATAGATAGATATAGATACATTATAAATACAT
>NW_021831774.1:0-2904 GCF_006345805.1 Octopus sinensis | reverse complement strand
TTCACTAATAACAGGATGTCTTCCTACACATAGACATTTGTGTCGGCTAATACTCTCTATGTCTGAATTATTTATAATCATATTCGACTTTGTTTCATCGGTCATCTTTTCTGCTTACAAATAATAAAACAATGTCCTCCTACGTATTTTCTAATTTCGGCAATGATATTTTAATCCGTTTAGAATGCAAGTATTGTACCTGGTTTAATTAATTTGATTCCCAAAAATACACAACTTCCTCTAAATAAATCACGCCTCCTATTAACGCTCACTTGATGTTAGCATTCCCTTGTGAGCTCACAAGCTAAGATTTTCCTTGGGGCTGGCCAGATTGGAGCAATCTCGAGAATAATCAGCCGAAATTGCGAGGATGATCCGGTTCTTGACTGTCTTTGAATGTCCCGTCCGTGTTTTTTGTATCGTCTTCTAAATGTTTTGCGTTCTTGTCCCAGTTTGTATTTTTTTACATATGTTCGGCAAAAGAGACCGATAGAATAAGTACTGGGCTTGCAAAAGAATAAGTCCCGGGGTCGAGTTGCTCGACTAAAGGCAGTGCTCCAGCATGGCCGCAGTCAACTGAGTGAAACAAATAAAAGAGAAAAAAAAAAAATAATATATATATATATATATATATATCTATATATATATATATATATATATATATATATAGCGGCGCCCGTACTCTTTTTGGTCTTATATGTAAGTACATATTTCTCTAAACTTGGTACGACTCTATAACACTGTCTCTCCCCCCTCTCCTACATTTCTCAGTCTTTCTTACTTTACACTTCACTTTGATCTGTCCCTTTCTCGCGCTCTCTGTCTTCTCCTCCTCCTTGGTTCCTTGGTTCCTTGTTTCCCTTTTTCTCTCTTTTCTTCCTCTCCTTAATTCTTCTGTCCCTCTTTTCCTCTCTCTTCTCCTTACACGTGACTGACTGACCGATTACCGGCCTTTCGTGCTTAGCAGTCGTCGCGGCAAGACACATTTTTTTCTCTCTGCCCTAAGGCATTTTTCTAACACGCCAGCTCAAGTTTACTCGTCCTGTCGAAACACGCCTCTTTCTGACGTCCTGTTTTTGTTATCATTATTATCATTATTGTTTTTACGTATTATTATTATTTTTTTTTACGTATTTTTGTATTCATATTCGTGTATTTTTGTATTCATATTCGTCCGTTTTTCCGTCCTTGTTTTGTATACATTCGAGGCTTTCTTCCAAGGAATCTAATGCACTTAGCTTAGATTTTCCTTGGGGCTGGCCAGATTGGAGCAATCTAAAGATTAATCAGCTGAAATTGCTAGGATGATCCGGTTCTTGACTGAAGATTGAAGGCTTCAAATGTCCCGTCCGTGTTTTTAGTATCGTCTTCTAAACGTTTTGCGTTCTTGTCCCAGTTTGTATTTTTTTACATATATATATATATATATAGATATATATATATACACATATATGATGGGCTTCTTTCAGTTTCCGTCTATCAAATCTGCTCACAAGGCTTTGGTCGGCCCGAAGCTATAGTAGAATAGGCTTGCTCAAGGTGCTACGCAGTGGGACTGAACCCGGAACCATGTGGTTGGTAAGCAAGCTACTTACCACACACACACTTCTACCCTATTATATATATTATATATATATATATATATATATATATATATATATATATATATATATATATATATATTAATTCACTGGATATATAATCGATATCTATATACTTATACATACACACATATATATATATATATATATATATATATATATATATATGTATGTATGTATGTATACGTACATACACACATGCATACATATATATATATACATAGAGAGGGGGTGAGAGAGAGAAGCGTTACAGACAGACAGGCAGAGACATCCAGAAACACATTTCTGCATACCCACGCATGCGCAACACAAACACAATCCAGACTCACTCACACTCACTTACACGACACATATATATACATACAAACATAAAACGGGGGACAGAAGGTGGGAAGCGAGGCAAATTCCTAGTCTTGTCTAGTTCGAGTCTAGTCTAATCTAGACTTTGCTAAAACTGGACAAGACTTAAAACTGTCGTCTGCAAACATAACATAATAATGTCCCATAGTGGCGAGCTATCTATATCATTGTAAAGACATTCAAAATTGTTGTAAGCACCGCAGACATGTTAACTAATACATCTATTGGGAGAAAGATATATTAAAACATTTTAGCTGTTGTTCAAGCTGGAGTTATGAAACATCGGTGTTACATAGCTTTGTGAGATAATACACAGTTCTTGGCGTAGAATTGAACAGTATAGATTGGTAGATGGTTGTAAACGGACATGTTACGAAAGCTGTCAAATTTAGCTCAGACATCAGACATGAGAATGAGAAATAGGTGAAGATGTATGTATATACAAGATGGCGGACTGTGCGGCGGGAGTGTATGAATATTAGTATGTGACAGACGCAGACACGTATTCGCGCATATACATACATATATATATATAGATAGATAGATAGATATGTTTCTTTATTAGCCACACAGGGCTGCACACAGATAGAACAAATACACAAGGTAGAGCTTTTCTTTTGAAGGGTTAGAAAAAAAAAAAAAAAAAAAAAGGGGAAGGGGGAGTTTTCGATCAAAAGGATCGTAAAAGGAGAGAAAGAGGACAAAAAAGGGGGGTTAAAAAAAAGGGGGGGAGGGAAAAAAAAAAAAAATTGATCAATAGGGATCGTTATCACAGAAATGTCAATATGAAGTGTAAAGGGGAGGACAGGTGAGGTTTACCCGTGGAAAGAAGACCACGGTACCTCGGTCAATGAAGTCACATTTTATATTTCTTTTTTTTTTTTTTTTTTTTTTTTGCAAATAAGCAACTCTCTGTTTTCGATTTCTGGGTTCATAGGACTAT
>NW_021831772.1:0-2623 GCF_006345805.1 Octopus sinensis | reverse complement strand
GTCCTCTCTGTATTTAGCCCCTTGTAGGTAGTAAAGAAATAGGTATCGTTAGCACATCAGGCAAGGCAAAAAGCTTAGCGGCATTTTGCTCATCTTAAAGTTTGGAGTTCAAATTCTGCCTTTTATTCTTTCAAGGGATGTAAAATAATTACCTGTTAAGAACTGGGGCCGATGCAATCAACTATTCCCCCATCCCGAAATTATTGGCCTTGGGCCAGAATTTGAAACTAGTATTTTTGTCGAATTTTGATGTGGTTCTCCGTTGTTTATATCCTTATTGGTGCCGATAATGTGACATTTGTTCTCGCTGATGATCGTGGCGTTCCCGTTATTGATAACGTTGTTGTTTTAGTGGTAGTGGAAGTGATGATGAAGCTGTAGATCCTGTTACTGTGGCTTGTGTTGATGGTATTTGTTGTTGAAGGAAGATGGTATTGGAGGAGGTGGCAGTAGTCTTGTTCATGGTCTTGTCATAGTTGTAATTGTTACTGCTACTGCTGTTGCTGTTGCTGTTGAGCGAACGGTCTTCGTCCCAGAGCTCGCAAGATGGTAGAAGTCCGAAACGTGGTCCTTTGCTATTCGTAAGACCCGCAGAAGAGAAAGCAGGTCAACCCCCGACATCGAGAGCATCGATGGATGGGTGAATGCGCATCCAGGCGCAGGGGTTGCGTAGGAAGTCGGGGTGTTACTGCTACTGGTAGTGGTGGTAGTAGTGATCAAAGCGTATATGTTGTAGTTTGTCATCGTTTGCAGTGGTGTTCTTCCTACTTTTGTTGTTGGTGTTATAGTTAATGATGATGCTGTGAATGATATTGTCGACCATGTTGTTTTTGTTTACTCCAATATATTCCAGCCACGGTCATCTCCAAATACAGGGAACACAGAACCCTATTTCTTAAATGCAGTGAACATAGCACCACGTGACTCCTCATAATGCGGCTAGGGTATGATATAGGGGAAAACCTGGGAGGGCTTTCTAGCATGTCGATCACCCACGTTGAGGCTCCTCGTCATTATTCTTGCAGCTGCCGTTACTGCTGACGTTGCTGTTGTTGATGTTGTTGTTGCAACTGCAGTTAGCATTCTTGTAATAACCGTAATGCTGTTGATGTTTTCGTTTCCTTGTGCATCAACACACTCTCTCTCTCTCTCTCTCTCTCTCTCTCTCTCTCTCTCTCTCTCTAATCAGTCAGTCTTTTTAACTTCCGTCATCCCTCCCAACTCATCTCATTTTGTTCCACTCATCTCATTTTGTTCCCTATAATTCCTCCTCCACCATTCTTCATCGCTACTCTAATTTCAATCTTTCACTCAATCTTTATCTCATTTATCGACATTGTTTTAACTTTAGTGTCTGATCTGCGCCATATCAATTATGTATCGTTGCTATTATGTTAAACTGTCGTTTGTCCAAATTTGGCCACATGCGTTTCTTTCAATACTTATTTTTGCTTGCAATAGCCGGTTATTTTGATAAAGCTATCATATCACCAGCTGCTTCAGATGCCAAGATGTCAAAAATTGTCAAAGTGTAGTACAGTAGTTTTGCTATGGAATGGCGAGGATATTTTTTCTTTTTCTGAAAAAGCAACATTTTGGACTTACGACAGTTTTGCATAATAGCAACGATGCGTATTAGTGTTTCATACACATGCATATATGCACACTCACTCAGAGACAAACACACACACACACACACAAAACATACACAAACACAGACATACATATAATTATCTTTTACATGTTTCAGTCATTAGACTGCGTCCAAGCTGGCGTTTTGAGGAGGATTTTAGTTGAACGTATCAACCCAGATACTCATTCTACACATGTCACTTTGCCGAACTTGTAAGATACGGGGACGTAGTCACACCAAAATCGGTTGTCAAGCGGTGGTGAAACACACACATACACACACACACACACACACACACACACACACACCACACACACACACACACACTCACACACACACACACGCACATGGTTTGGTCGGCCCGAGGTTATAGCAGGATACACTTACCCAAAGTGACTTGCAGTAAGACTGAACCCGAAACCACGTGGTTGGGAAGAAAATTACTTACTACATAGCCACGCCTGGTGCCTTAATATTTCTATAGTATAAATAAATGAGATATGAATTGACTCTATATCTTGAATCAAAATCGGTGTGTGTGATCCAATTCGACTTCCATGCTTTCGGCGTCAATAATATTAATACCAATTCAACAGAAGGGTCGATGTAATTTACTCAAACTTTAACCGAAATTGCTGGCCTGGTGCCAAAATTTGAGACCATATTATTATTATCATTCATCATCATCATCATCATCATCATCATCCATCATCATCATCATCATCATCATCATCATCATCATCATCATCATATCCATCATATTTTATTATTATTATTTTATATTATTATTCTTATTATTATTATATTCAACCATTTGCGCTCAAATGCCGCCAGGCGACTTTGCCTTCCATTAATTCGGGGTCGGTGGAATAAATGCTAGTAGAACACTTCCCCTAAAATTTGAGGCCTTTGAGCCAATAATAGAAAATCACAGCGTCCTGCAGTTGGTCCTGAGTGGGATTCAGAACAGGATAGGGAATATCTATTATC
>NW_021831771.1:0-2698 GCF_006345805.1 Octopus sinensis | reverse complement strand
ATTGAGTACCAGTTATTCACTGGGGTCGATGTTATCGGCTTAATCCCTTTGTCTGTCCTAACCACTAAACCACGCGACTCCACTAGTAATGGAGTTGTCATCTCCCAATTCGAAGTACCGGCTCGGCCAGGAGAGGGACCCTGACCTTTATGCTATGGGTGTTATCGAGCAAGATTACTCCAGAGATTCGTCGGAAGAAGCCCTTTCTTGTCTAAGCAGTTTTTAATAGATTTGAAATTTGTTTCTCTCTTTTTTCATAAAGTGAATTTGCGAAAAAAAAAAAAAGAAAGAAGAAAGAAAAGAAAAGAAAAGAAAAGAGAAAGAGAGAGGCTCAGGAGTGGCTGTGTGGTAAGTAGCTTGTTTTCCAACCACAATGGTTCCGGGTTCAGTCTCACTGCGTGGCACCTTGGGCAAGTGTCTTCTCTACTAAGCCTCGGGCCGACCAAAGCTTGTGAGTGGATTTGTAGACGGAAACTGAAAGAAGCCCGTCGTTATATATATATATATATTATATAAAATATATATATATATATGCGTGTGTGTGTTTGTCCTCCTAGCATTGCTTGACAACCGATGCTGGTGTGTTTATGTCCCCGTTACTTAGCGGTTCGGCAAAAGAGACCGATAGAATAAGTACTGGGCTTACAAAGAGAATAAGTCCCGGGATCGAGTTGCTCGATCAAGAGGCGGTACTCCAGCATGACCGCAGTCAAATGACTGAAACAAGTAAAGGAAAGTAAAAGAGGGAGTGAGAGAGAGAGAAACACGGAATTCGTTAATAACAGTTTTCGCTGGGACTATTGCATCGTATACGTCGGACGATAAGGATTTTGTTTGATTCCAAATGTTCTCTCATCCAATTTGAACAGCAAATTCTATTTCTTGGCAAGTCTGCAGTCAATATTTGTTCAACATTTACTGCCATTTTCGTCAATACAGAGTTACATTGTGCAATCACGAAACGAAATGCATTTTAATACTGGGAATGGATTCTTTTTCAAAACCGTTCCCATTGCTTCATTTACAGTTCCCATTGCACAATTATCTCTTCAAATATAATGGAGACTCTGCACCTTATTTTTAGTTATCTATTTATTACATTTTTTGTAGCATTAAGTAAACATATTACAAGATGCCAACACACAGCTTTCATTGAATAAATGAGATTTGACGACTGACATATATTGGTGAACGCAACGAAAGAGTGTAGCCGAGTGGTTAGGGTTTTCAACTTTCGATCCTAACGTCGAGCGTTCAATCCAATTCTGGGACATGAGTGTTATGTTCTTGAGCAAGGTACTTCATTTTCTGTTGCTCCAGTCTACACTCAGCTGAAAATAAGTACCAGTTCCGTGCTGGTATATCTCTCTCTCTCTCTCCTCCCCATTCTTCCTGTATCTCTTTCTCTCTTTCCCATTCTTCCTGTTATGTGTGTGTGTGTGTGTGTGTGTGTGTGTGTGTGTGTGTGTGTGTGTGTGTTAGTGTCTGTGTACAGTATCTAAAGAAGTGCTAATAATAGTTTCATGCTGCGAAAACACAATAACCCAACGGAATTATAAAACGTGCCTTGTGTCTCCAAGCAATCCTTCAGGATCAGTGCACGTGGTTACTTCCATTTGAAAACCAGGATGCTGGTCTATGAGGAATCACGGGAAAAAAGCGAGAATAAGGTTGATGTAAAAAGTGGAATGAAAAGACGGTAAAGGGTGAATAAAACCGGAAAAAGAAGAGAAAAATGCCAAAAGTTGGGTCTCGTTTCTGTCGAAATTATAACTAATCTAGCAGAGGGTAGTGTCTCCAGTTCGACAAGAGAAATTTGCTCATGTGCTTGTATTTGCTAAAAATTTCGGATCAGAAATTAAATAGTATGATGGAATTTTGAATCGAAAATGAATGTGCGATCTTTCAGCTACACTTAGCTTGCATTTCCTTGATCTCTTTACATATAGCGTAGATATTTCAACAATTTCGTGACTATATTTTTGTCGATGGGTCGGAAAGAAGATCGGTGGTTCGCGTAACGACTTTTAAAATAGCCTCCGTATAAACTAACGCAAGTGGTGGTGGTAGTGGGGGGGGGGTGGCGGTGCTGGTCATCTAATGTGGTCAAAAGAGAGAAAAAGACTTACCTGAATGAAGAGGGGGTTGAATAGGTTTGTAACCTGTCGGCGGAAAAAGAAAACAAACAAGACTTTAAGAGCGACCATTACAGCAAATGTTTATTTATATTGGTTTCAAATTTTGGCACAAGGCCAGAAATTTTGGGGGAGGGGAAAGGTCGATTACATTCACCCAAGTGCTCAAATGGTACTTATTTTATCGACCCCGAAAGGATGAAAGGTAAAGTCGACCTGGCGGAATTTGAACTCAGAACACGTAAGGTAGACGAAATATCGCTAAGCATTTCACCCAGTGTGCAAACAATTCTACCAGCTCACCTTCTTAATAATAATAATAATAATAATAATAATAATAATAATAATAATAATAATAATAATCTGATGCAGTACCAGGCAGTGGCTCTCATGGCTTCTCTCTTAACTGATTGGAAGTGTTATCATGTACATTGTTTTGTCGTGGTATAAAAGATGGGCTACAGCAAATATTCTGCTCAATACCACAGATTTGCTTGTCAGTGTTTGACCTTAACCAGTTGAGCATGTCCCTTAGTGGCTGACGATATGGCCATCTCTGATCA
>NW_021831769.1:0-2629 GCF_006345805.1 Octopus sinensis | reverse complement strand
AAAGACGAATAAAAATCTATTAATGATGATAATAATGATGTTAATCATCATTATCATCATCTTTATTATCAACATCTTTATTATCATTATCATTATCATCATCGTAATTTGTAAATTTAAAAAAATCATTCTTCAGATTGGTTCTAAGCTATATTTTTGTAATGCTGCTACTGCTGCTACTACTACCACTACAACTGCTACTACACCAGCATCGGTTGTCAAGCGATGTTGTGGGGACACACACACACAGACATATATACACACATACACACACACACATATATATATTATATATATATATATATATATATATATATATATATACGCCGCGCTTCTTTCAGTTTCCGCCTACCAAATTCACTCACAAGGCTTTGGTCGGCCCGTGGGTATAGTAGAAGACACTTGCCCAAGGTGCCACGCAGTGAGACTGAACCCAGAACCATGTGGTTGGTAAGCAAGCTACTTACCACACAGCCACACCTGCGCCTATATGTGGTAGAAAGAAATTAAATAGCTATCTTATTAAGCCTGACCTGGTGTTAAATTACCGGTGCTCTGTCGGTAACAATGACAAGCATTCCAGAGAATTCGATCAATGTAACCACTGTTCGTGAAATTAACGTACGGGTGGCTGAGTTCTCCGCAGACATGTGTACTCTTAACGTAGTTCTCAGGGAAATTCAGCGTGCTACAGAATGTGACATGGCTGGCTCTTTGTATTACAGGACTTGTGCGAATATTAGAGAGAATCTATACACCCAACTTACCAGTGCTAACTTGGGGGTTAAATGACTGTTTCTTCTTCGCTTATGACGACGAAAGTGCCATTTGACCCGATCAACGTTACCGCAGTTAGGTGAAATTAACTTGCAAGTGGCTGAGCACTCCACGGCCATTTGTACCCTCAAGGAAATTCAGGGTGACACAATGGGATAAAATTGGCCCTTTCAGTTGCAGGTACAACTCGTTTTTGCCAGCTGATTATAACGTAGCAACATGAAAGGAAATATTTTGCTCAAAAAAAAAAAAAAAACACAACGCACCACCGTGAACCGAACTGACGACCTTACGATCGCGAATCGTGTGTCCTAATCACTTAGCCAACGCGCCTTCACTTATGAATTAAATATATTTCTTTACTGCCCACAAGGAGCTAAGCATAGAGGGGACAAGTAAGAACAGACAAACGGATTAAGTCGATTACATCGACCCCAATGCGAAACTGCTACTTTATTTATCGACCTCGAAAGGATGTAAGGCAAAGTCGACCTCGGCGGAATTTGAACTCAGAACGTAACCACAGACGAAATACCTATTTCGTTATTACCCACAAGGGGCTAAACATAGAGGGGACAAACAAAGACAGACATAGGTATTAAGTCGATTATATCGACCCCAGTGCGTAACTGGTACTTATTCAATCGACCTCAAAAGGATAAAAGGCAAAGTCGACCTCGGCGGAATTTGAACTCAGAACGTAACGACAGACGAAATACCTATTTCGTTATTACCCACAAGGGGCTAAACAGAGGGGACAAACAAAGACAGACATAGGTATTAAGTCGATTACATCGACCCCAGCGCGAAACTGGTACTTTATTTATCGACCCCGAAAGGATGAAGGGCAAAGTCGACCTCGGCGGAATTTGAACTCAGAACGTAACGGCAGACGAAATACCGCTTAGCATTTCTCCCGGCGTGCTTAACGTTTCTGACAGCTCCCCGCCTTATGAGTTAAATAACAACTACAACAACAATTATATGGCCCCTGTGCTAAATAATCTTCAAATCAATATTTACCCAGTTTTCTTAATCCGTTGGGTACACAGACGTATTTTCATAAATCAATTAGTGGAAAGAAAAGTATTTTCTTACTTATTTTTCTTCTTGCTTTAATTAATCACCCATCTTATTACATTTGTAAGTGATGGGGGTAGTTGATACAGTTGCCTTTTTTTTTAGCTTTTTTTAAAATTTTATTATTTAGTTTGTGGATTTCTCGCTATTTCTGAAATATTTATTCAAGTTAAAAGAGGTTGCGACAATTTTATCTTAAAAACAAAAATTTGTTTACATTTTAACTCTTTACAAACAGAATTTTAAGGATAAAAGGAGAAAAAAAATAGCCTATAAAAATGGCGTTTGCGAGTTTGTGCATATGTATATTTTATAAATGCGTGTGTGTGTATGTGTATTTATTAATGTGTGTTGTGATTTTGAAATTCGTTATATGCTTGTGCATATTAATAACAATTAGGTTTAATATTATTAAATTGCTAACATAAACGTGAAATCAAGGATTTTTAGAATAAAAAACAAAAAACAAACACAAAAGTGGGAAATTGAAAAACCTCCAATCAAAGTTGGTAAACAAAAGTTCAGTCATGCAAATATTAAAATTTCTATTTTCCTCATTTAAATAATTCCAAATTTGCTGTTGCTGCTGCTACTGCTGCTGCTGCTGCTGCTGTTGTTGTTTTCACGGCCGCCGCTGTCGTTATCGTTACCATCATCATCATCATCATCATCTTCATCATAATCATCCTCACCATCATCATCATCATCATCATCATCATCATCATCCTCATCGTCGTCGTCGTCATCGTCGTCATCATCACCATCGTTCAAA
>NW_021831768.1:0-2872 GCF_006345805.1 Octopus sinensis | reverse complement strand
ATCTCAATTTGAGTCAAGACAACATGTTCGACTGAGTTAAAAAGTGACATGTGCAAAACTTCTGGTATGAAACAATTCCACTTGACTCCCAAGATGCATCTCAGGTACTTTTGGTGGAATCTCTCCAGCATTTCCAGATGACGCCTGCAAGTGGTCCACGTCTCACTCGAATTAAGTAGTGCAGTCAATATACGCGTTTTATAGACACTGGTTTACATATGTATGTATGTATGTATGTATGTATGTATGTATGTATGTATGTGTGTGTGTATGTATGTATGTATGTATATATATATATATATATACTAAGCAATAAAGGGTTTAGCACGAATTGCCTTACCACCACCTACCGAATTTAGAAATAGCAGTCAAAGAGTTATAGCTATTTCTTCTACTAAACGGGAGATCTCAGTAAAAACAGCAATTGGAAAGCAGACACAAACAGGTAAGAGAGAATGAATTGACGGCAATCTATCATACAATTTTAAGTTATCTACGGACGTACGTTTCGAAATCAAGTTTTTAGGAAGCATAAGATTAAATATTAAATAATTCTACCTTAC
The DNA here is from genome assembly GCF_006345805.1 of Octopus sinensis. Lineage (NCBI taxonomy): Eukaryota > Metazoa > Mollusca > Cephalopoda > Octopoda > Octopodidae > Octopus > Octopus sinensis. The sequence goes on along the minus strand of NW_021831768.1, from coordinate 2,309 downwards.
CAAAACTTCTTTTCTCTTCACAGCGTAGAATACTATAATCATAAATGATTATATATTGAATTTTGAGATACTAGAAGGCACCAACTCAACTCAGTATCAAGCGAGCTAGAATCCGCAACTAGTATCACTAATTCAAATTGTGAGTGAAAAGATTGTGTCACCACCCCTTCCCACCCGCGTGTAGCCAAAACAAGAAATGCTGTGGTCATATATATATATATATATATATATATATATATATATATATATATATATATATATATATATATTATATATATATATATATATATATATAATGCATATATATGTGTATTATATATGTATGTATAGGCGGAGAGCTGGCAGACACGTTAGCGCAAGCCGGGCGAAATGCTCAGCGTTATTTCGTCTGTCGTTACGTTCTGAGTTCAAAATTCCGCCGAGGTCGACTTTGCCTTTCATACATTCGGGATCGATAAATAAAGTACCAGTTTCGCACTGGGGTCGATGTAATCGGCTTAAGCCCTTTGTCTGTCCTTGTTTTTCCCCTCTCTGTTTAGCCCCTTTGGGCAATAAAGAAATATAATATATATATAGATAAATATATATATATATATAATATATATATATATATATATATATATATATATATATATATATATATATATATATATATTTATGTATATTATATATGTACAAGCGGGATCGTAAATAGTTCATGGAATTAATAGTAAACTTATTGGGTTATTTCTGAAAACTTTATCCAAAATTACCTCAAAGCGTAGCCTGTGTCTTGTCTGTATGGAAAGATAGTCGCCCATCTGCTACTCATTGAAAAGTGAAGGACATTAGAATACAATGATTACATAATGCACTTTATATATACACTTTATGCACATGTACAGACTTAATACTCAGTGCCCATAGAATAAATATTTACTCTTATTTTTCCATTTTTCCAATTAGTAAACTAATAATAATAATAATAATAATAATAATAATAATAATAATAATAATAATAATAATAATAATAATGATAATAATAACAATAATTGTGATGCATGTGCCTGGTGTACCCTTATCAGACGGGTAGTCATGATGGGTATACTGGGCTTCGTATATTTTACCTCAGTGTCACTTTGATGGCATGCGCTGCTCTCTCAATAATAATAATAATAATAATAATAATAATAATAATAAGAAGAAGAAGAAGAAGAAGAAGAAATAAGAAATAAGAAATAATTGACATTTTAAATTTTATCCGGTTACAATTTCATATCTAGAAAAAAAAGTTTATAGTGAAAAAAATTAATTTTAGATGTAAAATATAGGGGTCACAATTTCACGGGGGTAAAAATTTAGTGCAACATGGCATACTCTGAAAAACCATATCGTTGGTAATATATAATCCAAGATGATGGATCAGAGCCTATACACATTTCAATTTGCCTACAACTTTCAATTCACCACCATTTCCTCCTCCACCACCTTCACCACCATCATCACCATCTCTGTCCGTCTGTCTGTCTGTCTGTTTGTCTGTCTGTCTCTCTGCCTTTCTTTAACCACACCACCAAAACATCACCCCACTCCCTGATAAAATTATATTCCTAAACCTCCTCCTCTATATCACTAACATTTTTAACCACGTAATAAACATTATATTTCCCCACCTCACTTCATGGCGTCATGGACACTTCTCATTCCCTCTCCGTCTATTTCTCTCTCCCACTTTTCTTTCTCCCTCCCACTCTCTCTCCCTCTCTCTCTCTTCGCCTTATCCACTCTCCTCACTCCTTTTGTTTTTTTCCGTATTGTTTTCTCTTTCCCTTCAACTAAATATGTAAAAGCGTTATGGACGGGCTAAGTAACGTACGAACAAGCAGAATTATTATAAGGTGATTGTGTGCACATCGATATATATTGCTATGTATACCCACGCACACACACACACACATACAAACATTCATATACATGCACCCATAAATACACGCATATACACACACGCCCGCACGTAGCCTTTTCTAAATCAAACATATTTAATGATATAACAGAAACAAAATAAATGAATAAGAAATACTACTACTACTACTACTACTACTACTACTACTACTACTACTACTACTACTACTACTACTACTAATAATAATAATAATAATAATTGTATCATTATTTCATAGTAAATTGTATTTCATCGTAAATCTCATAGCAAATTTATTCTCATTTTAATAACCCCTTTGAAAATAGAGTACTATTTTTTTCTTCAGTTTTATGTCTTTGTATCTGTACTACAAACGGTAATTTTTTCTAGATCAAATGTTCCCAAATGC
>NW_021831767.1:0-2817 GCF_006345805.1 Octopus sinensis | reverse complement strand
CAACTTAGAATGCTTTCAGTTTTTTAATTACAAAGATTTTGTTTTACACGAAATCCTACCGAGTGATTCTTGAGTCTGTAGAGTGCTTTGCAAATGCCATGGTTCATTTAAATTAACTGCAGTGTGACATTGTACACGTTTAGTCAGGTTAATATTAATCAAACAAAAGCGGTGGATGACAGATGTTTGAAAGTACCAGATAAAATATCTTGAGATAAAACTCATTACGTTTTATGAGTTTAAATTTAGAGATTATGTTTGCGTTTGATTCTTTCGATGAATAGATTTCAGACGGTAAATGTAGATAAGTACGAGTCAGTCATGTAAATAGGAACGAATCAATAAGGTAAGTACGTACAAATCAATAAGTTAATTAAATACTAGTCGATAAGGTAAATACAAGTCGTTAAGGTAGGTACTAATCCGATGCTATGGTATATTAACTCAGATATACTATTCCGTTAAGATGTATGACTTTATGCACATGTCTACATCCTCTTACATGGGCAAACAATGGCGCCGGTGATAGAATGAAGGATGCTCAGGTGCTACGCATGAAAACAAAGATGAAAACAAAAATGGCAGCCTGTGTGCCTATTTGCTGTTGCTGACGCTACATCCAGCCACTACCAGTTTCAGGTCCAAGTGAAGCCGGAGGGTAAGCAAATCAGAGAAAACTTGCATCACACCCATTGTTACTATCATCAAAGGGCAATACCGTGGGGCATCAAGAAGCCATGGGAATCTTCTCTGATACAGAGTCATAGTTTTCGACATCAGTTTCATTTCATTGTCCTGCAACGATTTAAAGGCAATTTTTTGAAGTGAAATTCTACCGAAAGCGACTTGTGTCCGTATATAACTGTCAACAAGAACCCGGTTTAAGCAACTGTAACGGGCCCCTAACATGTGTGGCGTTCTACACATTTCAGAAATACTTAATATGCACCAAAAGAGGTGCATATCAGTAGAGCGTAATCAAAATTTAGAACAGATCACATCATTCTATAAATAATTTTACATTTACCCAGTAATCTAATGATTTAACGAAAAATGAAGAGTGTTTCCATAGGCCCTTGAATAAGTAAAGAGTTAAAGAAGTTCTGTCCCAGTTCTAGCTGGATGTGCTCTACCTGGACAAACGCAGGTCATATGGAAGTATATGTGTATATATAAAATTGGAGATAGGTTAGCCGTTGGGCAAAGGGCGTAATTTTAGAAGTGAGAGGCTCAGATTATCCGCCGAAAGAATGGTGAGGCGAAACTCGGAGTACTTATATTTGCATGGCACTCAGTTCAAAATTCCTTAAAGAATAATCTCCCTTCACATGTTGACTTCTGTAAAATATCGCCTCTTGGTGAATCAATAATATTTTATACACATATTTATATATGTATATATATATATATATATATATATATATCATATATATTATAGAGAGAGAGAGAGAGAGAGAGAGATAGATAGATATATAGATAGATAGATAGATAATAGATAGATAGATAGATAGATAGATAGATATAAATAATAACAAACAACCACGCACATGCTTTTCAATCATTCTGTATAAAGTTTTGTATCATGGGAATAGGAACTTATAGAAAATAAAGAAGTTATTATTATTATTATTATTATTATTATTATTATTATTATTATTATTATTATTATTATCATTATTATTATATTATTATTTTATATTATTATTATTATTTATTATTTTATTATTATTATCAATATCATTATTGTTGTTGTTGCTGTTGTTGTTGTTGTTGTTGCTGTTGTTGTTGTTGTTGTTGTTGTTGTTGTTGTTGTCGTCATTGTTGAGTTTTATTCATTCATTTATATATTTTGAACTGAATAAACGAACGAGAACCTACTCGGAGGTAAATTGCATAAAATTATCAGCAAGATGTGAGAAAATGGCGGTTTATGTTGAAAGTAAGCTTTGAATGGAATTGGTAATTATTTTAGATTATCTTGGGATGGATGAGAATAATGAAGAGGAAGTTAAATTGCTAGATAATGAAGAGGAAGGGGCTGTGGGGATTGGAGTGGGGTAGAATGAAAAGATGAAGAATTACAAGCCTAGAAATTGAGCTACGGAATTCTACTTGAAATTTGCTTTCATTGCAAGTTGATAATGAACGTTGAAAGGATGCAAGAGAAAGGTATGGAAGGAAACGAAGGAAGGAAGGAAGGAATGAAAGAAAAAATGGAAGAGAATGCAATGAAAGAATGAAGAAAAGGAAGGAACATGAAAAATAGTAAGAAATATTGGAATGAAAGCAACGAAATTTCAACAACAAAAAATCATGTAAATGAAAAAAAGAGAGGTAGAACAATTAGCTAAGATTTTTTTATTTAAATGATGCCAAAAATATTTTTTCTAAAATATTATTTTATAGAGGAGAAAATGATAATAATAATGGTAATAATAATAATAATAATTATAATGATAATAATAATAATAATAATAATAATAATAATAATAATAATAATAATAATAATAATAATAATAATAATAATAATAATAATAATAATAATAATAATAATAATATATAGACGCTTGCGTAGTTGTGTGGTCGGAAGCTTGCTTCCCAACATCTGGTTCCGGTTTCAGTCCCACTGTGCAAGTGTGTTCTACTACAAGCCTCGACCAAAACAAGCCTTGTGATTGGATGTGATAGATGGAAACTAAAGAAGCCACCATATATATATATATATATATATATATATATATATATATACATATACTATATGTATGTATCTATGTAAGTATGTGTCTGTGTTGCTGTGTTTGTGCCCCTACCAGTCGC
>NW_021831766.1:0-2731 GCF_006345805.1 Octopus sinensis | reverse complement strand
ACTATCATTACTACTACTACTACTACTACTACTACTGCTACAATGACAACCACCACATCACCACTACTACTATGGCGACTACAATGACAGCCATCGCCACCATCACAACAACCACCACCACGAACAAGAACAATAGTAGCACCATCACCACCGCTACTACTACTACTACTACTACTACTACTACAACTATCACTGCTGCTGCTGCTGCTGCTACTGCTACTACTACAACGATGACAGCCACCACCTTTACCACCGCCACTACCAACTCTAATACAACGACGACTACAACAACAACCACCACCACCACGAACAACAGCAACAGTAGCAACATCACCACCGCTTCTACTACTACTACTACTACTGCTGCTGCTACTACTACTACTTGTACGACAGCAACGACGGCTACTATCTTTTCTACTACAAAAGCGATGACGACTATAACCTCCATCACCACCACCACCACCACCACCACTACTACTACTACTACTACTACTAACTACTACTACTACTACTACTAATGAATGCATGGAGGATGAATGGATCTTAGTTCGGCTTCAACAAACCAGCGATCCATTAATTCGATGATCGAAAAACGATTCCTCTTGGAATCAATTGTTCTGTTACTGTTCGGTTGTTGACAATACCACAGCATTTGTTCCCAGAGAGCGTCTGTCACAGTGCTGCTTGTCACGGCAAATTGGCTTATCGGTGGCTGAGTGGTAAGCAGTTTGTTTTCCGACCACATTGGTTTGAGGTTCAGTCTCACTGCGTGACATCTTCGGCATGTGGCTTCTAATATATCTATTTCTTTACTACCCACAAGGGGCTAAACACAGAGAGGACAAACAAGGACAGACAAATGGATTAAGTCGATTATATCGACCCCAGTGCGCAACTGGTACTTATTTAATCGAACCCCTGAAAGGATAAAAGGCAAAGTCAACCTCGGCGGAATTTGAACTCAGAACGTAACGACAGACGAAATACGGCTATGCATTTCGCCCGGCGTGCTTAAAGTTTCTGCCAGCTCGCCGCCTATCTGCCAGCTCGCCGTCCTTCTGGCCGACCAAGGCCTAGTGAAAGGATTTTGTAGATAGAAACTAAAAAGCGTCCATTTTGAGTTTGTTTTTTTTTTTTATCTTTTACTTGCTTCAGTCATTAGACTACGGCCATGCTGGAACACCGCCGCGAAGAATTTTGTCGAACATATCGACCCCAATATTTAATCTTTTTTTTTTTTTTGTAAAAGCCTGGTACATAGTCGATCGGTCTCTTTTTGCCGAACCGCTATATCACGGGAAGGTAAACACCGTTTGTCAAGCGGTGGCGAGCGAAAAACATATGCACAAGGAAATAAATATATTTGAAAAAATGAATAGAAATAGCTTTTCTAATAATTTTTTCACTTTAATAAATTAATAGAGAAATAAATACACACACAGATGCACACACATACACACATAAATATCATACATACATACTTACATGCAAATATTATATAGATATATATATATATATATAATATATATATAGGGAGAATTCACGGAAAAAAAGAAAAGACGGAAAACAGGTGGTATAGAAAACAAATAGATGCAATTAGTATAACGCTCGGGAATTGAAAAATCCAAACATATATATAGGGTGCGATGGGTAAATTGTTGGCATTTTATATATTTGATTTCGCGTATGCACATTGTTTTTTGGGATTTTGTCAACTACACAGTATACGAAGACCAGTATACCCATCATGACTACCCGTCTGATAAGGGTACAGCAGACACATGCATCACAGACATATGTACACGACATGGTGATCTCATATTAAGATAAACAGCGCATGACCTTGCAGGTGGGACCCAGTTAGAATTTTCTTTAGGTCGAGTAGCCCATCCCGCTCAAAAGGTCGCTGAATAAGGGTTGTTTAATGATATTGAACGAACCACCCCTGTTTCCAGAGGTGAATTATTCAAACCCTGAAGAATTCCTCTCATCACATGGCTATGATATTCCCCCACTACTTCTGTTCGTGATCAGAGATGCACATACCGTCAGCAACTAAGGGACATGCTCAATTGGTTAAGGTCAAACAAATGAGAAGCAAATCTGTGGTATGGGACAGAATATTTGCTGTAGTCCATCGTTTATACCAAGACAAAACAATGTACATGATAACACTTCCAATCAGTTAAGATCAGAAGCCACGAGAGCCACTGCCTGGTACTGTATCAATGTATGTATGTATGTATGTATGTATGTATGTATGTATGTATGTATGTATGTATGTGTGTGTGTGTGTGTGTGTGTGTGTGTGTGTGTGTGTATGTATGTATGTATGTATGTATGTATGTATGTGTAATTCGACAGGAGGACTTAAACGACATGCAAAGGTACATGAAGCCCAGTTACAACTATAGCCCGCTGTTACCGAGCTAGCAGAAACGTTAGCACGTCGTGCGAAATGCTAACAGTATTTCGTCTGCCGTACGTTTGTGAGTTCAAATTCACCGAGGGTCGACTTTACCTTTCATCCTTTCGGGGTCGATTAAATTAAGTACCAGTTACGCACTGGGGGTCGATGTAATCGACTTAATACCTATATCGGTCCTTGTGTGGTCCCCTCTGTGTTTAGCCCCTTGTGGATAATAAGAAATAAGAAACGTTAGCACGCCGAGAGAAATGCTTAGCCATTATTTCGTCTGCCGTTACGTTCTGAGTTCAAATTCCACCGAGT
>NW_021831765.1:0-2819 GCF_006345805.1 Octopus sinensis | reverse complement strand
TTATAAAAACCCTTTTATTCTACTTCCCTCGGTTTTTGGCAGCAGCCAACGCCCACGCACACCACGTCTCACGGCTTTCTTCAGCCAGCCTTCTCCAGTCTTCATCGTCACCGCAACAGACAGCAGACCACAGCCACATCAACAGACCCAGCAGAACTGAAGCCATTTAAATCCTTATTTCAAACAAATATGATTAGCATTTCTCTTTCGGCACTTTATAGCGAGTGGAATAAATCATCGTTTATTCAACTTATTCAAATCTTATAGTTTGCTCCTTTTTTCCTCGCTAAAACACGATGGATATGATTCAGCAAAAATACTCAGGTAATCCTTGGCGTTAACTCTGCTTCATAGAACAACTAAAAGGCCAAGAGAATTCTGTCATATGGCTGCCCAAATCGTTACTGAGGCACCTGTTTCACAGTAAGGACCCAAAACTCAGGGTTGAAGGCTTCTTTATGCTGTCTCCAGGCATAAACTCGTCCCGAAGCGGGATAAAGGGCAACTGATGATTCTTCAGAGATGATAATGTTCCACTGAGCCATCGACCATTTCTGATAGTGCAGACACCATTTCACCCCCACCCCGTTGATAGAGAACAGGAGAGGTTTCTCAGTTGCGGCCCTCCCATAGTATTCAGCTTTATATGGCTCACCACTCACGATTTTCGTTGACACATGGGTTAGCAAGGTAAGGGGTTAACCTCTGCTGCTACTTTTGCTACGGTACTTCAATGATTTTTAGACACAATTCGCTGCTTCCCTATTTTGCGGGACCTCTCTGTAAGCTCTGCCCTCCGTCCAGACTTACGCTCTCTAGAGCTGGTTTTATCTTGGTTTTGAAATGCCAACACGATTTTAGACGTTGTACCTCTCGAAACATTAACCAGTTCAGAAAGTCTATAGTGACTGAAACTCTAGCCATTTGCACTCAAACAATTTGTTCTCTTTGGGAACAGAAGGGTCGCGTGTTTTAACTCATTTAAATATAAGTATCAACAGAAAGAAAGAAAAAAAAGCGAGTTATATCATTAAATACAAGACATACAAAACACATATAAACACACACATTCACAGACTTGAACACCTTTGAATTTTATCGTATTTCCAATAGCAAAAGAAAATACTTAAATTGATATTACCATCATTTAGTCCAACCCCGTGTGTGTGTGTTTGTGTGTGTGTGTGTGTGTGTTTGTGTGTGTGTTTGTGTGTGTATGTGTGTGTTTGTGTGTGTGTGTGTGTGTGAGAGAGATTATTGGTCTGCTCAGTTGAGGTTGACCTCAAATAAAAGAACAGTAATAACCCCGAAAGTATTATCAATAGCTTCGCTTTACAGCAATGTTCCCTTCTAAATTTGCGGTCCAGACAACTGATTTGTGCTTTGTTCAGGACCGACCCTGGGGCTGTTCATACCAATTCAACTTATTGCAAATAGGTGCCACACATAATACATTGCATCACTTTCAGCATAGGCTGAAGGACCAGTTCACATTTGTCTCTCAACCAAAGGACACTGCGACACTGCCTCGTAACGAAGGTTTTTAAATTCTATATATATAAAACAAATGGCAGATAAAATCGTAACAAATGCATTTAGTTGTGTGGAGGTCTGGGCGATGAAAAAATGTCTAACTTTTCACTTGTGCGGTGTGGCTGCACTCCGTATAATCAGTCACACAAATATAAATTATACTCTTCTTTCATTTCTTTTTCTCTCTCACGTAATGCTTGCTTTTTCTTGTGTTTGTTCAAATCTTTATTTCTATATTTATTTGTAGGAGAAGCTAACTAATCTTCTTCTGCTTCTGCAGATAACATTAACTAATTAATAATATACACAATCATATATACACATATACTTCTCCCTCACCACCACCACCACCACCACCATCATCATCGCCGCCGCCGCCGCCGCCACTATTTGCCTCCCGACATCAAAGGAAGGAAATAATTCTGTGAGAAAAAAAATGATAAATCTTGTCATATTTTCCTGCCAATCGAAAGAGGTGTGCGAGGGAGGGAGGGAGGGAGACAGTAGCTTCTCTCTCTCTCTCCATCTCACACACACATACTGTGTGTGTGTGTGTGTGGTGTGTGTGTGAATACGTAAGTACGTATACATATGTATGTATCATGTAAGCTTGCTTACCAGCCACATGGTTCCGGGTTCAGTCCCACTGCATGGCACCTTGGGCAAGTGCCTTCTACTATAGCCTCGAGCAGACCAAAGCCTTGTGAGTGGATTTGGTAGATGGAAACTGAAAGAAGCCCGCCGTATATATATATATATATATATATATATGTGTGTGTGTGTGTGTGTGTGTGTGTGTTTACGTCTCCGTAAGTTAGCGGTTCGCCAAAAGAGATCGATAAGTACTAGGCTTACAAAGAATAAGTCCCGAGTCGATGTGTTCGACTAAAGGCAGTGCTCCAGCACTGAAACAAATAAAAAAGAGATGTGTGTATGTATATGTGTGTATGTATGTATATATAAACAGTAATTTGACTGCGGTCAGACTGGGTGAATCGACCCCTGTAGTTTTTTTTTTTTTTTTGTAAGCCTGGTACTTATTCTATCGGTCTCTTTTGACATCCCGCTAAATTGCGGGGACGTAAACACACCAACACCGGTTGTCTAGCGGTGATCGCGCGCGCGCGCGCGCGCGCACACACACACACACACACACACATACACACACACTGATCCTGCAGCCCTATGATCAAAGACAATCTAACCATGAACATCACTTTATACAATATGTACTTCCCATTAAAAGGCTGCACAGCCGCATCAAAGCTGCTGGAAATAGCAACAGA
>NW_021831764.1:0-2847 GCF_006345805.1 Octopus sinensis | reverse complement strand
GTTTGTATATATATACATGACAGCCTACTGACAAATCTACAGTGTATGTATATATATATAGATATATATATATATATATATATATCTATATATAATGTATGTAAGTATGTATGTATGTGTGTAATCAATAATAGATATAACTGAATGTTTACCTGGTTTCACGTTGTCGATTGTATACTTCATTTTCTTATTTGCCCAATATATATATATATATATATATATATATATATATATATATATAATATATATATATATATACATACATATATACACACATATACATATGTATATATGTGTTTGTGTGTGCGTGTGTGTGTCTTCGTGTTAGGTTTTTCTTCTCTGCCACCACATGACAACCGCTGTTGTTTTGTTCACGTCCCCGTAACTTAGCAGGTTCAACGAAAGCGAATGATAGCATATGTACAGTGCTTACAAAACTAAGTATTGGAGTCACTTAGCTCGAATAAAACAAATGATAGCGGTGCTCCAGTATGGCTGCATTCCAATGACAGATACAAGAGAAAAAAAAGCGTGGTGTGGGGACTACAAACAAAACAAGAAATAAATTAAATATCAAAGAATCCATGAAATGTCAGTCCTTTCTTCGCCACAACCCATCCAAACTTTAAAGAATTTCGTACACTGCAGATATCCTTAGCTAACTCTACATTGACTACAAAGCGAACAGCTGTGAAATTGATAGCCGTGCTGTTGTAGATAATTGTTTAGAGTTTCTATAAGACGAGATATTTTGGCTCCAAGCCATCGAGCCACCGACCTGCTCGACTGCTAAAGGCCAATGTAAGTGGGTAAGGTTAATCACCTTCTGCAAACCTAGAATGGATAAGCTAGGTACAAGAGGGGTGGCATCTCTACCATCCTGAGTACCCGGTTGTATTAGAAATAGTAGCAAAGTCTCTCTCTCTCTCGCTCTTCTTTTTTTTTTATTGCAATGATAAAAACGAAATTCCTGCGGTAATTGGTGCGCTTGGCGCAACACTCAAGCTGCTACCTCAAAGAACGAAGAATATTGGAATTGAGACACGCATTGTCGACCTGCAGATTTGAGGAGACTCGTTGTCATCAAAATACAAGATAACATTTATGCTAATTAAATTAGCATGTGGTGAACATGGAATTGTGTCAATTATTCTTGGGTCCTTGGGGACAGCATGAGAAAGCATCAAGTGGGACATAAAGGAAATCGGAATAGGGCCTAGTAGAACTGTTACAGAAGCTTTACCACATTGGCACGGCCAGAATAAGAGCATAGAATGATACCGTAGGCTGCAAGTAGTAAGTCTACTACGCATGCAAGACTGTAGAGGTTCGAACAAAAACTGAGTTGCAAAGAAAAAAAATTGTGGTAGTTTAAAGTTTTTTGAGTAGTGGGGGAGTGAAGATAATTATATCAACCCTAATGCTTACTTAACTGGTAATTATTTCATCGATCCCGGAAGGAAGGAAGAACAAAGCCGGCCTCAGCGGAACTTGAACTCAGAACGTAAAGACGGACGAAATACCGCTAAGCATATTGTCTGGCATGCTAACGATTCTGCCGACTAACTGCCTTTAAATAATAATAATAATAATAATAATAATAATAATAACAACAATAACAACAACAACAACAACAACAACAACAACAACACAACAACAATAACAACAACAACAGCAACAACAACAACAGTAATAATGATAGTAATAATAATAATAATAATAATAATCCTTTCTTCTATAGGCACAAAGCCTGCAATTTTTTTTATGGGAGAAAAAATATTGTGGATACTTATTTTATTTATATCACAATATGAACATAGTAAATAGTTTGATGCGAATAAAATTCAAATGAACATACATTAACGTGAAATATACAATATGTATAAGAGGTTCCTACACATGTTTCAATCTGGTCACTATGTAAACAATGCTTCGGAATATTCGAACCATGTTAATAGTTTTAGATGCAAAAAAATAACAACAAAGTGTCTACGTATCACGAGGGCTATCTCATTCAGTAGACTAATGCTTATATGCTTTTCCACAGGAATACAAATTGGTGGTAATTAGCTTTCTAGAGAAGATGGATGAGGACTACATATTCATATATTTAGTATTTACGTAATGTAAGCATTAGTTTGTTCGAAAAGTAAGAGGGGACGCCGATGGAGTAATAGTGGGAAGTATTAGCTAATGTAAATGTATATTTATATATATAAGTACGTGATATATAAAATCTAACTGGATAAGCGATATAACTAAAAAAGATTTTTGATGCGTTTAAAACGTGAATTTCCCAAAGTAGAGAAGGTGAGACCAGTTTTGGTTCTAGCTATTGGGAATAATCCTTACTATTTTGATTTGTGGCTCATAGTCAGAAAATGAGAATTATGTTGTTTGCCTGCAGCAGCATGGCATCTCGAAATTTTGTTTAAGCTTCGGATATTCTGAAATAAAATGTTTGCATAAAACATTCAAACGGAATGAGCTTTTTCGTTTACATATGGGAAAACATAATCAATGAAAAATTCTTGTTTTCTTTTAATTGTAAACGCTGCTCCTTTTAAGAACCAAATATCTTTGGAAAAGGTCGTAGAAATTTTCTGTGGTTCTTCGATGAATGAATTTATTGGGTGGGGGGTGGGGGGCATTGAAAGAACTTGTGGTTCATCTTTGGCTTGCTGCTATTATATAACAGATCCCAAGCATTTGAAGACCCTTATTTTTAAGGGCAGTCAATTACAGTTTAGCGAAGAAACAGTAAATGGTTAAGTGAGCTTTCACAATTTTTATCTTATGAATATTTCACACACACACACACACACACACACACACACACACACACAT
>NW_021831763.1:0-2629 GCF_006345805.1 Octopus sinensis | reverse complement strand
GAATGATTCACTTCAGCGGACCCAGAAAGGATAAGAGATACACTCAGTGAACAATTTAAAAGTGTCTTCACTTCTCCCCTTGGACGCATACAAATAAAAAAACTCCAGCTGAATTCTTTAATATTACAGCTCTGAAAAAAGGAGGCGCCAGCCATCGATTACATCGACATTGAGGAGAGTTAATGTAACAGCGGCCATAGATGAAATGAGCTCAGGCTGCGCAACTGGTCTTTATGGCTTCCCAGCTATCCTCCTAACATCATGTAAACAGGCTTTAGCGAAACCACTTCAGATACGTTTCCAAAGTTTCCTTGCATGCGGTATACTTCCTAAAAAAGCTGAAAGAAGGTCTTGTATGCCCTATCCACAAAGATGGTAGCAGAGCAGAGGTCAAAAACAGAGGCCAATTTCTCTGACATCACATATCAGTAAATTCATGACGCGAATCATCAGACAGAAATTGACAATGTTCCTAGAAGAAAATGTCCTACTGAACAATACACAGCATGGCTTTCGTTCGGGAAGAAGCTGCCTCAAACAACTCCTACAGCACTATGAGTGGATTTTGAAACAGCTGCTTGATCATTCAGATGTCAGCGTGATATACCTTGACTTTGCAAAGGCATTTGATAAGGTACATCATGGCATATGTCATACGCTACCATACCTTGGTATTGCGGCGAGCTGGCAGAAACGTTAGCACACCGGGCGAAATGCGTAGCCGTATTTCGTCTGCCGTTACGTTCTGAGTTCAAATTCCGCCGAGGTCGACTTTGCCTTTCATCCTTTCGGGGTCGATAAATTAAGTACCAGTTGCGCACTGAGGTCGATGTAATCGACTTAATCCGTTTGTTTGTCCCCTCTGTCTTTGGCCCCTTGTGGGTAGTAAAGAAATAGGTATGGCTGGTAAATTGGGAGAGTGGCTGCATGACTTCCTTAAAAACAGAAGTCAGTTGCAGCCAACGGTACCCTTTCTGAGGAAACTAAAATCCTATGTGGCGTCCCCACTGGAATTGTTCTGGGGCCACTACTGTTCACAATAGCTCTCTTAGACATGCCCACTGTCACTATTTATGCCAATGATACGATACAAACTTATCACAGGCAATAAAAAATGACATCACAAGCTTACAGCAGGACCTGGATTCGATAAACAAGTGAGCCGAAAAATAAAAATACGTGCAGTTTAATAAGGGAAATTTTCAAGCACTGTACTATCAACTCACGAATGCACTACAACCTACATATACAGAAAATGAAGGCACTACAATCGCAGAGTCACATCCAGTGTGTGAATCAGTATGTGCAATGATGCATCATTTTATATGCACCTTACCAATTTGGCAGCAAAATGCAGACAACTGGTAGGATGGATACAGAGGTCCTTCAAGACAAGAGAGCAAGAAACTATGTTGACCCTGTGGAGAACCTTTGTTCTCAGCCGCCTGAACTACTGCTTCCAGTTATGGTCATCACATAGTGCCAGACTAGTTGCAGAGCTTGAAGCAGTCCAACGCCACTACACTAAAGATATTGAAATAGTGAAGTGGATGAGCTACAGGAATGAGCAGTTTTATTCAGTGGAGCGAAGGTGTCAGAGATATGTTATAATCTACATATGGAAAATTCTAGAAAGTCTAGTACCTAATTTCGGCATTGAGTGTTATACAAATGCCAGAACTGGTCGCCATTGTTTTGTGCCAAATGTACTATCGATTCTATCTAAATTAAGGACAGGATACTGCAATAGTCTAGGGTCCAAAGGCCCACAGCTCTTCAATGTACTGTCAGAAAAAAATTTTAAAATCTGCATAAGCTGGAAGTAGATGTCTTCGAAAAGGAATAAAACATCCTCCCCTCCACAATACCGGATGAACCAACATCCTGACGTGGTGCAGACGAGATCAGCGGAATAAAAAGAAGAAAGAAGAAAGAAGACACGCACCCAACACTAGAGCTGAAGACACCCCCGAAAGGGGGAGGGCTGTCACGTCGAAACGATAGAGGAGTAGGGCCCGCAACCGGACGTGGTTCCTCCTGATGATGTCTTGAGCTAACTGGATCCTATAAAAGAGCTGTTGTGGTAGCAGACCACGAAACACGGTTGTAATTCCTAGAAATTGGGCCAAAAGCTGGGACAAAGGCATATACAGGAATGGTGATGCGAAACACCCCTGACTGAGGAAATTAAAAAAAAATACCGCTGTTGTGCTCCAGCATGACCGCAGCCGCATGGCGGAAACGAGTAAAAGAATAAAAGAATATATAAACATTCATATTTATATACGTATATATATGACGGGAAATTATGTGGAAGAATTTGCATCAAATTGAAACAACGAACAATTTTCTTTATTAAAGTAATTAGGTCTAAACTAATTAATCCTTGTTGAGTTAGTGCTGATTTTTGGTGGTTGTTCCAATTATCGTGATAGCATTTTTACAATGTTAAGCAGTGCCTTACTAATTCTACACACCAGTATATATTGTTTTTTTTTCTGATAATCCCTGTTCTTCTGTAGGTTAGCTTCAAGCTACTACTGTCTTAGCAACTACTGATGCTGCTGGTAGCAGACATTTGAAATGGAATGGAAAGGAACAAATTGAGACAATATCTATTCTTTAAATC
>NW_021831762.1:0-2686 GCF_006345805.1 Octopus sinensis | reverse complement strand
AAACTATCCAGGGGCATATGGCGTAGTGGTTAAGAGCGCGGGCTTACTACCCCAGATTCAGAGTTCGATTCCAAGCAGTGACCTGAACAATAAACAGCAACAACAACAACAACAACAACAACAACAACAAACAAAACAACAACAACAATATAATAATAATAATAATAGTAATAATAATAATAATAACAGACATGACAGAGTTGGAACCTACATACATTGGAAGCTATGCCAACATTATGGAATAACAACAGAAAAAAGATGCTATAGGCACACACCAGAAAAGGTCACAGGAAACGAGAAAGCAACCATGCTCTGGGATATGCCGATAAACACAGATAGAGAAATTAAGGCCAACAGACCAAGATATAGTTGTCAGAGATCATGAAGAAAAAAAATGCTTTCTAATTGATGTATCAATACCGGCAGATAGATGACACGTGTCTCTAAAAGAAATGGAGAAGAGAAACTCTCAAAATACAAAGACATGGAATAAAGTGGGTAACTAGAATGTGGACCTGAAAACAGAAACAATTCCTATCATAGTAGGTGCATTAGGCATGATAAAAAAATATTCAGACAAATACATACCAAAACAACCAGGACTTACAAACACATATAACATACAGAAAATGCACTACTAGGCACTGCACACATCCTACGCAGAACACTTCCATACAATAACCATCAGAGCATCACAACAAATCACAGCACATACACCAAGGCAAACAGAGCTGCGCTCGGTAGTGAAGTGAAATGAAAGCACGCTATAAAAATAAAACTACTGAATAATAATAATAATAATAATAATAATAATAATAGAAAAATACCTTAGGAATGAGAACCCAGGTTCGAAATTTCCCCAAGACACCTGAAGAAGCCGAAACGTTGTGTTAACAACAAACAAGGTGAGAACAAATATCCGTCGAATTTAAATAATGTAAAATAATGTAAATAATGTACATTATTTTTGCCGAACCGCTAGGTTACGGGGACGTACACACACCAGCATCGGTTGTCAAGCGATGTTGGAAGGGGCGACAAACACAATATATATATATATATACATATACGACGGGCTTCTTTCAGTTTCCGTCTACCAAATCCACTCACAAGGCTTTGGTCGACACGAGGCTATAATAGAAGACACTTGCGTAAGGTGCCACGCAGTGGGACCGAACCCGGAACCATGTGGTTGGTAAGCAAGCTACTTACCACACAGCCACTGATATATATATGAATATATCATTTTCGTATACTAACGATTTCGCTGACGATCACCGACAAGAAGTATAGACGGAAGAATTATCTTTGGAAGAATTCTTAATTCCGATGAGACTGGCAATGAAGATGTTCTTGATTGACTTGAATTGCATTCGGAAGAATTCGGTTGAGAATGACCTTCTTAATTTCGATCAAGAATATTCAGAGGAAGAAATGACCAATAAATCGATAAAAACCAAACATAGAGGTGAAGGAATTGACCGTTGAAAGAATTGGTCACGATGTTTTCACCAATTTGGAAAGTTCAAGTGATTTAATAATGAATTTTGATTTTAGCATCGAATGTAATATTCAAGTTCCACGGAACCGAGCCAAAAGAGTAAAAGATAACTAAATAAATAAGATAAAGAAAAAAATAAAAATTTCGATTTTTCAGAGAGACGAAAACAGGAAGAAGGAAAGAAAAATGTGAAAATTCATTTCAAATGACCCTGGAAAATTATTTTTTAGAAATTAATAGGCGCAGGAGTGGCTGTGTGGTAAGTAGCTTGCTAACCAACCACATGGTTCCGGGTTCATTCCCACTACATAGCATCTTGGGCAAGTGCCTTCTGCTATAGCCCCGGGCCGACCAATGCCTTGTGAGTGGATTTGGTAGACGGAAACTGAAAGAAGCCTGTCGTGTATATATGTATTATATATATATATATATATATATATATATGTGTATATGTTGTGTGAGTGTGTTTGTCCCCTAGCATTGCTGACAACCGATGCTGGTGTGTTTACGCCCCGTCACTTAGCGGTTCGGCAAAAAGACACCCGATAGTAGAATAAGCACTGGGCTTACAAAGAATAAGTCCCGGGGTCGGTTTGCTCGACTAAAGGCAGTGCTCCAGCATGGCCGCAGTCAAATGACTGAAACAAGTAAAAGAGAATGAAATTAAATATATAATTGTCCCATTATTTTTACTCTGGAACTGAATCCGGAACCATGTGGTTGGTAAACAAGCTACTTACCACACAGCCACTCTATATATTTATATATTTATTCATTCATTCCTTTATTTATACTGTAGAACGGTTGGTTAGCAGAAATCGTAAGAACGGCGGATAAAAATCCATTGCAATATTTTGCTAATGCAAGGAAGCGCATGGCTTAGTGGTTATGTGTGTTGGATGGAACCTACATTCGTCTCCTTATGAGAGCTCAAAATCTCTCGTGGAAGCGTCATCCAACCAAAGTACAAATATATGGGAAACTACCACCTGTACCATCTCTTGTGAAAGGTAGGAGAGTCCAGTTTGCTGGACATAGTTGTAGAGCTGAAAACGAGGTAATTTCTACTCTCCTCCTCTGGAAGCCATCTGCCGAGGGCGCACACTCTCCTACCCTGATGTAATCTCCAGGGATACAGGCATCCAGAACAGGACATCCGTATATGCTATGATGGACCGTGAAGTC
>NW_021831761.1:0-2807 GCF_006345805.1 Octopus sinensis | reverse complement strand
GACGTACAGCAACAAAAACACTACAACAACAACAACAGCAATAATATCTATAACAAGGATACAATAGAAACAACTTCAACAACAAAAATAATTATTCCTATAATTCGATGATGAAGAAAATTACAAAGATTATGATTATTTTGTTTATCATCATCATCATCATCGTCGTCGTCGTCATCATCATCATCATCATTATTATTGTTATCATCATCATCACCATCATCATCATCAGTAGTAGTAGTAATGTAGTAGTAGTAGTAGGTAGTGGAAGAGGTACAGCAGAACAGAATGGTATTGTTATTGCTGTTGATGATGATGAGGATGATGAGGAGGGGGTAGATGTGGAGATGGAAGAGGAGGAAAAAGGAAGAGGAGACAGAAGGATGGTAGCGACGTGGTGGCGTGGTTTATAGTTGGTGGCAGGCCGGTCGGTCGGTGGGTTATAGCAATGAGTGATTTCTGAAGGCTGGTAAGACCAGAGGCGCCATCTATGATAATGTGTCATGGCCGACTAGAGCGGGGAAACTTGAGTGGGTGAATATGATTGTTGATGTTTGGGGCGTTTTGGCGGGAACAAGGTGTTGGTGTGAAGTGGTATAGGGGGCGACACTGTACAAGTTAACTGCCGTCTTAATAATGCACTGGCATGCATTGTTTATTGGAGGGGGGGGTTAAGAGTGGACAGAGGAGGGAGATTCTGTGTCTATAATGAATATATATATATATATATATATATATATGTATGTATGTATGTATGTGCGTGTGTGTTTATACGCTTGCTGTGTGTATGCGTTCATATACATATAAGCACCCCACAAATACATATTTCAAATGTATATAGCGTGTATATATATATAATATATATAATATATATATATATATATATATATATTATATATATATATATATATATATATATATATATATATATATATACATATATATATATGAGTGCCTGTCGATATGTATGTGTATTAATAAAGATATATTCTACTGTGTACATACATACATCGCATATACACGTGCCTTGTGTGTGTGTGTGCGTGTATTATTAGCAATAACTTGTCCGATAATTAATATTTTACAAATTAGATTTAAAATTGTTTTGTTTTTTTGTCCCTCTCTCCAATAAATGATCTTTCAACTATTCAGCTTCCCACTACTCATAACATACACACACACACTATACACACACAAACCCCTCTACGCGCTCCCTACATGCACTCCTCATATAATCATCCCTATGCACATTCCTTATATACACTTCCTACATAGTCGGCCTTCAACACTGTCTATACACTCCCCATATACCCACCTCTATACACATCCCTTATATGAACTTCCTATATACACACCCTTAAACAATGTCTATACTCCTTATGCACACACACATATATACACATTTCTATACCTTCTTTTCTATATATATCATTTTTACACTCTTTTTATATACACCCCTTTCTATACACTCTTCCCTATATACATCCCATCACACCATACGCGCACAAACTTTTACATACTCTCCCTAAATATGATTTCTTTATACTCTCTCCTCTATGTCCTCCTGTACTCCTTCCTATGTTCTCCTGTACTCCTGCCTAAGTTTTCCTGTACTCCTTCTTATGTTCTCCTGTACTCTCTCCTCTATGTTCTCCTGTACTCCTTTCTATGTTCTCCTGTACTCCTTTCTATGTTCTCCTGTACTCCTTCCTATGTTCTCCTGTACTCTCTCCTCTATGTTCTCCTGTACTCCTTCCTATGTTCTCCTGTACTCCTTCCTATGTTCTCAGCAATCAATTTTGTAACAATCTCCTTTTAAACATCCTCCCTCCACACACTCCACTTTCTTCTCTTCTCCACTCCTCCATCCACCAAATCCAGTCCACTCCTACTCCACAAATCATCTCTTTCTCACACACATATTTATGTAAACGTATATCAGTATGTGTGTGCGTGCGTGTGTATGTGTGTATGTATGTGTGTGTGCGTGTCGCTCTTATGACAACTCCCTACCAACCGCCCCTCAAAGTATGGCTTTCCTATTTTCACTGTAAATCCCTAAAACAGTATACATTGCCAAAATATCGACCCCCTCACATTTGTCGATTCCCCTTCAACACTTCCTTAGATTTCCCTCCATCTTTCTGCACGGGGCGGACATTTTTACCGTCGCTCCTAAAAGTTGCCGTTTATTGCTGTATTTTGTAACACCAAAGCATGTAACGAACTTATAAAACCTCATCTGTCATGTTGATAGTCAATCATTAAAATGTTCACTGTCTGTTCACTGTCTGTTCATTATCAATTGTTCTACTCGTCTGTAGAGTATCGCCAGTCGGCTCGATTTTGACTGTCTTTTAACTGGGTGTTGACGGGATATTGAGAACAGCTTTTGTTCTTCAAATTTCAATGTGTAAAGACCAACAAAACTGCTAAAACACTTTCAGCACCAACAGAACAGTTCTTATGGGAATCTTCAGACTACAATTTGCTGTTGGTTGTCATTGCACTGGTGTTTTTTTTATGGTTTTAGCGTTTCGGTAAGGATACACAACCACCAGGAATACTTTGCAACTAAGGACTTGTACACTGCCAGAACATTCCACAACCTCGCGATGGATTACATTCAACTGTGTCGCGTTAGTTCTAGCATTATATATTAGTCATTATATATTGGTCAGAGAGAATCACAGTCTGACTGGTTCCATCTTCCGTGATGACTTCTTGGTTCAGTTCTTCTTTCGCATCAGCGCATTGGCTCCCTAAACCAATGCCTTTTAATTTATCATCGTCATCTGCAATCTAAC
>NW_021831760.1:0-2815 GCF_006345805.1 Octopus sinensis | reverse complement strand
TACATACACAAGAAAACACACACACAAGTATGTATATGTATATATATATATATATATATATATCTATATATATATATATATATATATATATATATATATATATATATATCTATAGAGAGAAGAGAGAGAGAGGAGAGAGAAGAGAAAAGAGAAATGTAGATGAGACATATGGATTCAGATGAATTAGGTATTTATGTTGGGACACACCAGAATTTAGTACGGTATTATCCATACAGTTTCAAAATAAGGTGATTAAAATCAATAAGTAACAGGATATCCAGTGGTAATGCAGTACGATCGTTTCAATCTACTCCATTTAATTGAACAATGCAACCATTACATCAGCTTAAATGCAGAGCAATCCACAGCTGTATAAATACATAGAATTAAATTAAATTAAAACAGATGGACACATGAGTATAATTTTACCTAAGACCTCCAAGAACGTAAGGAGATAGACAGCATGTTCTTTGTCTATAGACAGCATGTTCTTTGTCTATCTCCTTACGTTCTTGGAGGTTTTAGGTAAATTTATACTGTGTCCATCTGTTTTAATTTAATTTAATTCTATGTATTTACGCAGCTCAAGATTGCTCTACATTTACATTGATATAATGGCTACATTATTCAATTAAATGGAGCTGCTTGAAACGATCGTACTGCATTACCTCTGGATATCCTGTTGCTTATTTTAATATATGTGTGTGTATTAAATATTTTATGGTACCTGCTATTTTTAGGAATTTTTTTTATCGCTATATAGGATAGTCTAGGGGTGTTGGAATGGATGGAGCAATATACCACAATGTGGTCCTAGAATTATTATTTGTTTTGGTATTTATAGGTTTTGTCCGGTTTTTAGTGTTAATGTGATTTATGTTTCCGCGTTGTCTACTCTGGTGTGCGGGTCGCTTACTATCCCCATATTCCTTTATTTGTGTTCTGTGTGTGTGTGGTGTCTATGGTGGTCTCCCTCACTGCTGATATACAGCGTACTGAGGCGTCCGCTGTTGTTTCGGTTATTTCCTTTCGTATGCAGTTCATTCTCCTTCGAATCCTTGCTATCCTCTCCAGAGCTTTTCATTCTTTGGTTATGCCTTATGTTCTCATTCTTCTTTGCTTTTGCTTGTTTCTTTATCCTCATATGGGAGTTTAGTGGGATTTCATGCTTATTTTGTGGGTTATAATTAGGGTCGGGATAAGTTCCCTTGCAATATGTTTCTGGATTCAAATTCCGTCGAGGTCGACTTTGCCTTTCATCCTTTCGGGGTCGATAAATTAAGTACCAGTTGCGTACTGGGGACGATCTAATCGACTGGCTCCCTCCCTAAAAATTTCGGGCCTTGTGCCTAGAGTAGAAAGGAATATGTTTCTACCTTGTTTTGGTTTTCCTTGTTGGATACTAATTTTTCTTTATACTCTGCTTTTTCTAGCGCTAAGTTTAACCGAAATACTTCTTCGTTGGCAGATAGATTCGATATGCGGGTTGATATGTTTGCAACTATGGGTTTGGTCATGCACCTGGGGTGATTACTACTTTTGTGAATGTACGCAAAATTGCGTTTGATCCTTTGGTCGATGACTGATGAGGATTTGGTGACCTTCTGTGCCTGTTTTCTGTTTGTGTGTGCATCTATTATATGTTTTTTTTTCAACTTATTATATATATCTTTTATCTTTCATTGGTTTTAGTCATTAAACTGCGGCCATGCTGGGGCACCGCTTTGAAGAATTTTAGTCAAACTTATCGACCCCAGTACTTATTTGTTTAAGCCTCGTATTTATTTTATCGATCTTTGTTCTATGGGCGATTGTCTTTAGTAGAAGTCAATCGCCCAAGGTTCCGAACCCGGAACAATGTGGTTGAGAAGCAAACGTTTTAACACACAGCTATGCCGGCGCCTATACATACACACACATGAACACACACACACAGACAGATACACACATACACATATGTACGCATATACGCACACCTCTATGCTTGTGTGCATATATATGAATGCATGCACACACACGCACGCACAAACACAAAGATAAAGCCCCTCCACACTCACAAAGTTAAAACCACACACACACACACACAGGTATAGACACACACATATAAACGCATATACGCACACGCATATACGCACACATATACATGCACGCATATACGCATACGCATATACGCACAGAGATACAGACACACACATATGCATGCACATACACAGGTATAGACACACACATATAAACGCATATACGCACACGCATATACGCATACATATACGCACACACACACATGCACGCATATACGCATACGCATATTCGCACAGAAATACAGACACACACATATGCATGCACACACACACACACACACACACACACAAATATTGATAGATATTGATAAAGATATAAGCAAATACGCATGCGTATGTGTATGTTTATTTTGTGCACATACACACACACACACACATATATATGCATACATCTATATATGCCTGAGAGAGAGAGAGAGAGAGAGAGTCAGACAGACAGACAGACAGACAGACAACAGACAGACAGACAGGCAGGCAGGCACAACATTATAATGTTCTTTTAAAAACATACGCAACACAGACATCCTTGTTTTAAAATACTACTCTAGATAAGATTTTAATAGTTTACGTTTCTATTTTTGTCTTCCTTCCTTCCTTCCTTCCTTTCTTCCTTCCTTCCTTTCTTTCTTTCTTTCTTTCTTCCTTCCTTCCTTCCTTTCTTTCTTTCTTTCTTTCTTCCTTTCTTTCTTCCTTTCTTTCTTTCTTTCTTCCTTCCTTCCTTCCTTTCTTCCTTTTCT
>NW_021831759.1:0-2834 GCF_006345805.1 Octopus sinensis | reverse complement strand
GCAGGGCCTCGCGGCCGAAGCGTGAAATTTTTTTTTTTTTTTTAGTTCGCTCGTTCGGTAGCGTTGCTGTGTCCAGTGATGTTTTGTTGGTAAAGTAAACGTCACGAGTTCGATATCAGTCAGGGCCTCGCGGCCCGAAGCGTAAGACTTTTTTTTTTGTTCGCTCGTTCGGTAGCGTTGCTGTGTTCAGTGATGTTATGTTGGTAAAGTAAACGTCACGAGTTTGATATCAGTCAGGGCCTCGCGGCCCGAAGCTTAGTATTATTATTTTTTTTTGTTCGCTCGTTCGGTAGCGTTGCTGTGTTCAGTGATGTTATGTTGGTAAAGTAAACGTCACGAGTTCGATATCAGGCAGGGCCTCGCGGCCCGAAGGGTAGAAACTTTTTTTTTTTTTTTTGTTCGCTCGTTCGGTAGCGTTGCTGTGTTCAGTGATGTTAGGTGGTAAAGTAAACGTCGCGTGTTCGATATCAGTCAGGGCCTCGCGGCCCGAAGCGTAAAACTTTTTTTTTTTTTGTTCGCTCGTTCGGTAGCGTTGCTGTGTTCAGTGATGTTATGTTGGTAAAGTAAACGTCACGAGTTCGATATCAGGCAGGGCCTCGCGGCCCGAAGCGTAATATTATTTTTTTTTTGTTCGCTCGTTCGGTAGCGTTGCTGTGTTCAGTGATGTTATGTTGGTAAAGTAAACGTCACGAGTTCGATATCAGCCAGGGCCTCGGGGCCCGAAGCGTAAAACTTTTTTTTTTTTTGTTCGCTCGTTCGGTAGCGTTGCTGTGTTCAGTGATGTTATGTTGGTAAAGTAAACGTAACGAGTTCGATATCAGTCAGGGCCTCGCGGCCCAAAGCGTAATAGTATTATTTTTTTTTTGTTCGCTCGTTCGGTAGCGTTGCTGTGTTCAGTGATGTTTTGTTGGTAAAGTAAACGTCACGAGTTCGATATCAGCCAAGGCCTCGCGGCCCGAAGCGTAACATTTTTTTTTTTGCTCGCTCGTTCGGTAGCGTTGCTGTGTTCAGTGATGTTATGTTGGTAAAGTAAACGTCACGAGTTCGATATCAGTCAGGGCCTCGCGGCCCGAAGCTTGATATTATTATTTTTTTTTGTTCGCTGGTTCGGTAGCGTTGCTGTGTTCAGTGATGTTATGTTGGTAAAGTAAACGTCACGAGTTCGACATCAGCCAAAGCCTCGCGGCCCGAAGCGTAAAACTTTTTTTTTTTTGTTCGCTCGTTCGGTAGCGTTGCTGTGTTCAGTGATGTTATGTTGGTAAAGCAAACGTCACGAGTTCGATATTAGACAGGGCCTCGCGGCCCGAAGCGTAAAAGTTTTTTTTTTTTTTGTTCGCTCGTTCTGTAGCGTTGCTGTGTTCAGTGATGTTATGTTGGTAAAGTAAACGTCACGAGTTCGATATTAGTCAGGGCTTCGCGGCCCGAAGCGTAAAACTTTTTTTTTTTTTGTTCGCTCGTTCGGTAGCGTTGCTGTGTTCAGTGATGTTATGTTGGTAAAGTAAACGTCACGAGTTCGATATCAGGCAGGGCCTCGCGGCCCGAAGGGTAGAACTTTTCTTTTTTTTTGTTCGCTCGTTCGGTAGCGTTGCTGTGTTCAGTGATGTTATGTTGGTAAAGTAAACCTCGCGTGTTCGATATCAGTCAGGGCCTCGCGGCCCGAAGCGTAGAACTTTTTTTTTTTGTTCGCTCGTTCGGTAGCGTTGCTGTGTTCAGTGATGTTATGTTGGTAAAGTAAACGTCACGAGTTCGATATCAGGCAGGGCCTCGCGGCCCGAAGCGTAATATTATTTTTTTTTTGCTCGCTCGTTCGGTAGCGTTGCTGTGTTCAGTGATGTTATGTTGGTAAAGTAAACGTCACGAGTTCGATATCAGCCAGGGACTCGGGGCCCGAAGCGTAAAACTTTTTTTTTTTGTTCGCTCGTTCGGTAGCGTTGCTGTGTTCAGTGATGTTATGTTGGTAAAGTAAACGTAACGAGTTCGATATCAGTCAGGGCCTCGCGGCCCAAAGCGTAATAGTATTATTTTTTTTTGTTCGCTCGTTCGGTAGCGTTGCAGTGTTCAGTGATGTTATGTTGGTAAAGTAAACGTCACGAGTTCGATATCAGCCAGGGCTTCGCGGCCCGAAGCGTAAAACTTTTTTTTTTTGTTCGCTCGTTCGGTAGCGTTGCTGTGTTCAGTGATGTTTTGTTGGTAAAGTAAACGTCACGAGTTCGATATCAGCCAAGGCCTCGCGGCCCGAAGCGTAACATTTTTTTTTTTTTTGCTCGCTCGTTCGGTAGCGTTGCTGTGTTCAGTGATGTTATGTTGGTAAAGTAAACGTCACGAGTTCGATATCAGGCAGGGCCTCGCGGCCCGAAGCGTGATTTTATTATTTTTTTTTGTTCGCTCGTTCGGTAGCGTTGCTGTGTTCAGTGATGTTATGTTGGTAAAGTAAACGTCACGAGTTCGACATCAGCCAGAGCCTCGCGGCCCGAAGCGTAAAGCTTTTTTTTTTTTTGTTCGCTCGTTCGGTAGCGTTGCTGTGTTCAGTGATGTTATGTTGGTAAAGTAAACGTCACGAGTTCGATATTAGACAGGGCCTCGCGGCCCGAAGCGTAAAAGTTTTTTTTTTTTGTTCGCTCGTTCGGTAGCGTTGCTGTGTTCAGTGATGTTTTGTTGGTAAAGTAAACGTCACGAGTTCGATATCAGTCAGGGCCTCGCGGCCCGAAGCGTAATGTTATTATTTTTTTTTTGTCGCTCGTTCGGTAGCGTTGCTGTGTTCTCAGTGATGTTATGTTGGTAAAGTAAACGTCACGAGTTCGATATCAGTCAGGGCCTCGCGGCCGAAGCTTTGA
>NW_021831758.1:0-2832 GCF_006345805.1 Octopus sinensis | reverse complement strand
ATATAATTCACTCCCTGATAATAAACTACAGTTTTTTCTGTAGGAATTTTTGCTCAATAACACGCGTGGGTAGGTGAGAGAGAATACGAGATCTCATTCGTATGTTTAGAATTCGTTGGTACTGGTCATTGGATATAGTTTGTCTGATGGTACTTCAATCAGATAGGTATGTTCAAATTTTTTCAGTGCTCTCAAATTTCAAATCTTGAAATACTGTGCGGAAAAGCGAGAAGGATTGGAATGGAAATGCGATTTTTTGCATTTTTCATATCTAACTCCAAAACGCATCCACAGTTAATCAAATGCCGAGTGAATTTCGTTGCTTTTTCTCTTTGCCTACGTGGATTGCTTTGAGTATATGTTGTCTGGGAGATTTTCTTATGGTAGAGAAACAGCTAGTTTTTTGGCTGCTATTTCGGTATGTGGGGAAGCAAATTTTTTGCTGAAACCTAATTATAATTATATTCCTAATTATAAAACTTACTTACATATATTATATATATTATATATATATATATATATATATATATATATATATATATATAACACACAGTATTATTACAAGTATTATATGTATGTATATATATATATATATATATATATATATATATATATAATATATATATATATATATATAGGCTGAGAGGGTAAGAAAGCGAGAGATACATAGAAATAGAAATATATAAAACTGGAAATACATCCAAACACATATGTATATTCCTCCACACATGTAGTGGAGGAATGTGGCCTAATCATAAGAATGTGTTTCGACTTTTGGACGGGCGCTGTGATGTGTATCTGATCAAATCTCTTCAGTTCACAATGCTACTCACCTACCAGCAATAATTAATACGGTGAGACCGTAAAGATGAGTGGCAGAACAACAATGGATGGTAGACTTTCCCCAACAAAAGCAAACTCAAGGGACCTTCTGGCTAACAGCACACAGGCCTAACTTGTACCGGACGTTGCCTTTTTTTTCGGTACAAGAGTAGTTAAGAAAGTAAGAAGCCTGCTTCCGAACAATGTGGTCTGGAGTTATAACCCATTGTACGGCACCTTCAGCGAGTGTCTTCTACTATATCGCTGATTTGACCCAAAGCCTTGTGATTAAGCTACATACACAGAAACTAAAAGGAAGCGGTTCGGCAAAAAGAGAACGACAGAAGTAACAGGCTTAAAAATAAATGAGTACAGGGGTCTCTTTGTCCGACTAAAGTCCGTCAGGCAGGTGCTACAGCATAGCCGTAATCCAATGACTGAAACAAACGAAAGATAAATGATACAACGTAAATCTGACGACATCGATTTTAGACTCATTTTCTATTAAACATATTTTTATTATATATATTATATATATATATATATATATATATATATATATATATATATATATATGCATAAATATATCTAGATTTATGTATATGCATATATACATGCACATAAATAAAATATATATGTATATATGTATTTATAGATAGATATAGATATATGTATATATGGAAAGATATATTTTATATGTGTGTGAGTGTGTGTATGTAAAGACATACATATATACGTACATATATATATATATATATATATGTATGTATACATACATACACACACACACACACACACACACACAACACACATATATATATATATATATATATATATATATATATATTATATATATATATATTTACATATATTTCATAAGTTGCCTTTATATTTTATATGATTTTTAGTATTATTTCCGGTATCTTTCCAAACTTATTTATTTCGTGAATTTTATAAGTGGTTTTTCATGCCATTTCAGACGCCATTCGACGATGTGTCTCCATCTTGCACACGTGTGGAGAAATATCGCCTTGGGTCTTGTCAGCATACAATGTATTTATATCTACTTACTTCTTACAAGTATTGTATGTGTGTGTGTATGATCCTATATAGACGCTTACCCATATATACAGTTATTTATTTAAATATATATATGATTGTTTGTGGATGTGCTTATGTATGTACATACGAGCATAATATATACATATAAATAGATAGATAGATACATACGTACATACATACATATGCAAGTATATATGTTTGCATATATACATATATATGTATATATATATATATATACATAGATGCAGACATATATACATACATATATATATGTGTATGTATGTTTGTATGCATGTATGTATCGTTATCTCCCAATATATACATATGTACACGAATGTACAAATATATACTTAGATCTATGTTTAATTATATGAGCTTTTATATGTATATACACACACACACAAACATAAATATATCTGTTTATATATGTACATATGTATATGTAGTTATATATATATACAGAAATACAACCATATATCTACAATACTTACATACATAAATATGTACTTGCATATATATATACATACACACACATATACATACATTTGTCCGTAGTCATTACTTACTGTGCATTATACTCTGTATTATTAATCATCAGGGAAGATTGGTTTAGGTAATTGTCGGAGGAAAAGAAGACTTTAGACTAGCGACCAGTTGCTCTCCTCACGGGCTACGACGATGTCGGTCGTGCGATGGTGCCAAAAGTCATAAAATAATCAATATCGAAGTATTATTTCCAGCCGGTTTCCATCGCTAGCAAAATTGGTTACCGTTCAATAGTAAATTATCAAAAGGTAACATTTAGAAATATATTCATTGTTATAATGGCTGAAGTATTCCAGTCAGCAACTTTTAACTTCGGTTTGACCAGACAACGGCGAGGACAACTCTGTCTAGATATAGATTTTAATGTCTCAATTGTGTCTACTTATACGGTAAAAATAAGTC
>NW_021831757.1:0-2857 GCF_006345805.1 Octopus sinensis | reverse complement strand
ATACAGAGTAGATAGGCAGAGAGATATAAAGATAGATAGATAGACAGACAGACAGAGACAGACAGGTAGGTATATATATATATATATATATATATGTATAGCTAGATAGATAGATAGACAGACAGACAAACAGATAGATAGATAGACAAACAGATAAATAGATAGATAGATAGATAGATAGATAGATAGATAGATAGAAGATAGATAGATAGGTGGAGGGATGGATAGTGGATGAAGAATAAGTAGATTGGAAAGGTTAAAGAGGAGAGAGATAGAAAGACTATAAAAAAGTTGTGAATTAAGTTATGTACATCGTTGTGGACTCCATGTATATATAACTATAATGGTGAACATACGCATACATAGCTCAGATATATATTGTTGCACACATACCCATACATTCTTAAATATATACACACACATGCGCACACACACATATATATGAATACACATATACTCTAATTTATGCATGCACATCTATCTTATCAAACATATATACACATACACACACACATACACACACAGAAACACACAGAAACACACACATATGTGCATGCATGCACAAACGCAAGAAGATATAATCAAAATTATAAAAGAAAGTAAAAACAAAATAATGATAAGAGGTCTCGGAAAATATCTGGAAACCTTAATATTACCACAAGGTACCATGTCAGCAAAAACACCACAATGCCACAGTCTTCACCATCATCATTAACATCATTGTCTTCATCATTATTATCATTCTCATCATCATCATAATTATCATCGTTGTTGTCATCATCCTCATCATCATCATTGTCGTCATCATCATCGTTGTCGTTGCCATCATCATCATCATCATCATCAACTTCATCATGAACCGCATTGTCGTCATCATCATCATCATCATCACCATTATCATCACCATCATCATCACCATTATCATCACCATCAGCATCATCTTTAAACTCTACTGCACACCTACGCCACAGCATAACTAGGCTTTCCTATCTTCCTCTCACCAGTAACACTGCCACAGATACCACCACCGTCAGTACCACTATCATCCCTACCATCACCACCACCACCACCACCACCACCACCACTAACACCATCACCACCACCACTACCACTGCTACCACTGCCATTGCCACCACCACCACCACCACCACCAATACTTCTAACACCACTAACACCATCAATACCATATCAGCACCGAGAAAAACATCAACAACACCACTAACACCACTACCAATATCACCACCACTACTACTCACACCCCATTCCTACTCTCAGCTACCTCATCGCATCCACCACCTTGCCAAACTCCTTACTCTTCACTTCACTATTCTTAGCTCGATGGCACGAAGTATCAGTTAAATACAGCGAGTAGGGATGCAGTGGTGTGTGCTATAATTAACAATCCCCTTATAGTTGGTACTCCAGCATGGCCACAGTCCAATTACCGAAACTAGTAGGAGTATGAATGAATTTGAAATAAAACAAAAACACTAACCACCACCACTACCACCGCCACCACCACCACCACTACTAACATCACTACTGTCAACTATCTTTTTATCATCATCATCATCATCATTGTTTAATGTCTGCCTTCCATGCTGGCATGGGTTGGATGGTTTGATAGGAGCTGGCTAAGCAGAAGACTATTCTATGCTTTGCTGTCCATTTTGACAGGGTTTTTTTTACAACTGGATGCCCTTCCTGACACCAGCCACCCTGAAGAGTGGACTGAGTGCTTTTTTACATGGCATGTGCACAGATGAGGTCAGTTTTGCCATGGTTCTTACAGTTGGATGCTCTTCCACATGTCAACTGCTTTACAGGGTGGATTGGATGCTTTTTAAGTGACACCAGCACTGGCAAGGTGACCAAGTAACTTGCAAGGCAAGGAATCTCTGAGAGGGAAGTTAGCAATAATTCCAGATTCTGTCATTCATTATGAAAGTAGTCTACCCTTTTGATACCAGCCTGTCTGAGACTGCCCCTGTCCTATGAAACAATCTTCTAGTTTTAACCCTTTAGTCACCATATTTCTGTCAAAATAGGCTGCTTTTGTTTTAATTAATTTTAATTAAGTACAGGTACCTTGGGCAAGTGTCTTCTACTATAGCCTCAGGCTGACCAAAGCCTTATGAGTGGATTTTGTAGACGGAAACTGAAAGAAGCTCATCGTTTATATATATAGATATTATATATATAGATATATATATATATTATATATATATATATATATATAATAACAAAATAATAAATAAAACATATGCATATATACATACATTTATGTACGTACCTACATCTATATGTATATATACATGCATATATAGGTACAGGACACCAAAAATCGTCGAACACAATGAGAAATGTAAACATAAAAACAAAACCATGGAAACGGACAATTTTTTTTAAACAATGAAAAAACAGAGTTCAAGACAAACAACACAAGGAAAATTCCCCTTCTTCAGCTGCCTCAGCTTCATTTACTCCATGTTTCGAAGGTAAAGGCGAGACACGACTTCGTTGAAACAGTCCTTCCCGCAAAGCGAATTAAATAAAATTTGTGATTTCTTTGAGGAGGGGTAAAAGTGTTAACAAAACAGGAGAGTAAAAACAATACAAATAAAAACAGTAAAAAACAGGACAAGGGCCACTGTCTTTCTGACTACTACCTCCAACAAGTGAAGACAGCCTTTCTGTCCCTCTCTCAAGCTGTTCTCAAAGCGTTATGTGTGTTCGTGTGTGTATGTGTGTGTGCTTGCTTTTATGTTTAGTTATAATAAGACCAATTTTACATTAATCTGGGGTGTTACTCTATATTTTTGTAGAGTTTATTATTAATAAGAATATTGTCGACAGG
>NW_021831756.1:0-2795 GCF_006345805.1 Octopus sinensis | reverse complement strand
TGCATCTATCTATCTATCTATCTATCTATCTATCTATCTATCTATATATCTATCTATCTATCTATCTATCTCTATCTATCTATCTATATATATACACACATATAAAACACACACACACACACACACAAATATATATATATATATATATACATACAGACACACATACACACACGCGCACACAAACATGCATATAAGCTGCAACTAAACAAGCACACGATCAACAAGCAAAACAAGATAACAATACGAACAACAACAACAACAACAACAACAAAAAATACTGAAGCCATCAGATTGCTGTGGACATCCTGCCAGCAAACGTTGTCTGCATTAAATAAAAGTCGATCGCGTTGGCAAATAAATCTCATTATATATTTATATACACCCACTGATGTATATAAATATATACACACACAATACAATGTCCATCTAGATAATGACAATGAGGTAAATAACATGAAGAGGGTTCGCTCTTAGTTATTCATTGTGTGTTTTTTTGTCTTGTTCAATTTTGTTTTATAGAGGGTAGAGGTAACCATAAGCGTCGTCATAAATTGTAGCTGTTGTATAGAAGTGAATCATGCTTTCTGGTAACCATTAGCGTCGTTATCAGTTGAGGCTGTGGAACAGGAGTCAGTCACGTTGGTTCATGGAATTTTTGTCGATCGGAAATTGTGAACGAGAGAGTTCCTGTGTAAGATGAGGGCTTTGTATAGAACAGTTCTGGTTTTATGGCATTCTGGACGGCTTTTAGGATTTTTTCACCCATGTACACATACGCACGCACGTATGCACCCACGCACATACGCACACGCTATAGACGTGACTCGCAAGCTAGCATGACATGGTAAAATGGACTGTGCTTTCATTAAATGTTTGAAGAGGTGATCTAGTGGTTATAGGACATGCGAACCCCTTTCTCAATCGCTGTATGCCTCTCTTCACGCACACACACACACACACACACACACACACACACACATATATATATATACGAGAGGTGTATGAAAATTCTTGAGCCTCAAAGAAACAGGGTACAAGACTTCAAGGCTCAAAACGTTTCATACACCCCTAGTATATTATATATATATATATATATATATATATATATATATATATATATATATATAATATATATATATATATTTGTGTGTGTGTGTGTGTGTCGTGTGTGTGTGTGTGAGTGTGAGTGTGTGTGTGGTGTATGTATATATGCATGTATGTATGTATGTATGTGTATGTATGTACGTACGCACACACATTATTTCATGCATTAGACATAATTCCAAACATATATTATACATAAGGTTAGAAAGCCTCAACATGGCTAAATATCTTCTCTCTCTCTCTCTATATATATATATATATATATATATAGAGAGAGAGAGAGAGAGAGCATTTCCTTGATAACAAAATATGAAGATGTCCTTGATCTTAATTAGGTTTCGTCTTTAAAGATTTATTAATAGGCAACTGATTAACAGGAAAAGAAAACTAGATCAGATATGCCTTTGAAGTTATGTTATATATATATATATATATTTGATAAATGAGAGAAATGGAAGATGAGAGATACGAGAATGTTTATTAGTCACTAGAATGGTTTAGACCCACATAGCATCGATTCCTGACGGGTGGGGTACTTGACAACTGGTTTAGGGGTACCCGTCGATATAGACGTGTCTCTTTAGTTCATTATAAGATGTATCTCGTTAAAACAACGACTGCCCATGTGTGTATATTCCCATACACAGATAACACATATATATTATCTGACTGTGATGCATTTAAGCTCGGTTTAGTTTTATATAATCTAAGTCCAATGGTGGCTTGGCTGGCCGTCACTTCGAAATTACAGTCAACGCTATTCTTTGTTAAGGCATAAATTTGTTCATTATCAAATGTATTGAGTAATCCTTCATTTTAATGTAAAATTTTTTTTATTATTACATAAAAACAAACATTAACATAGATTAATACAGGTGAAAGGTCGGTGGGTTGTCAATCCGTTTGGTTCTACGGATGAACGGAGAAAATGGAGGAGGTGCAACGATCCAAACTCGATAGGAGAAACGGCAAAACCTACGTTGGCGGCTGGATTTTAATTCAAAGTGTGGAGAGTTGGGATACATACTGCAGGCCAGTTGTCTTTAATATTTGTAGATCAATAGAGGTTGCCGAGCTGGCAGAATTGTTAGCATGCCGGGCGAAATGCTACCTTGTGGGTAGTAAAGAAATAGGTATTTTTTCGTCTGTCTTTACGTTCTGAGACCAGACTAGACATTCCATCCAATTTTAAGTGTTGGTCATCTTGGACAACGAAGGATGAATAATAAAATGTGTAACTGAGTCTGGTGGCTTCATTTTCGATGCGTTGTAAGATGTTTGTATGTGCAGCAACAGCATCAGCCGTCCAAGAATTTGGACCTGGAGATCTCTATTTCCAGCGACTTCGAGGGCCACCTCCCAGTGGTGTCGGGCGTGAACGAAGAGCCCTCGACTACAACAAGACGACCAAAGGGTTTTTTTCCAGGGTCTGGAGTCTCTCGTGCCTGGGCCCTAGACCATCACCTAATCACCCTTACTCGTCTTGTTGTTTAACAACAAGAACAAGAACAACAACAACAACAACAACAACAACAGCATCCAAAATAGCGCCGGCAGTAACAGCATCTGTAGCAACCCAAGTAGTAGCAGCAGCCGTAGCAGCAGCACCTTCCTGGTTATGAGTTTACCACTCCAGGACTAGGATTTTGTTTGAGTCTTCTAGAAGTCTTTTAATCTGATAAAGAATAAAG
>NW_021831755.1:0-2873 GCF_006345805.1 Octopus sinensis | reverse complement strand
CGAAAGTATCTTGGTTAAAAATGGGTTCACTCAATCCGGTTGACTTGGAGGCAAACAGTTACACCGCTAACAACAACAATATCACTTATTTGTTCCAAATTTTGGCACAAGGCCTGAAATTTTAGAGGAGGGGACAAGTCAATTAATTCGACCCCAGTGTTTCACTGGTACTTATTTTTATTGACTCCGAAAGGATGAAAGTCAAAGTCGACCTCGGCGGAATTTGAACTCAAAACGATAACGGACGACATGACGATAAGCATTTTCCCCGGAGTAATAACAACACATATTTCAATTATAAGCTGCAGTTTAGTGAAAGAACGAATCGTTACAAATAGCAGCTAAATCTCCCTCAAAACTCAACCAGTCCGTCTTAGAAAGTTTCATAAATACGAAAAACGTTCGCAGCTGTCTCTATGCTGCCACAACAAAAGTCACACCCCATTGTAGTACATTCAATCAACACTTAATTAATTAAGATGTCGAGTAAGTCTCCCCAAGTCTTTCTTGAGGATAACTGATCATTAAGCTAAGGATTAATTCTATACATCCACCACAGGTGTTATTTTAATTAATTAAAATTTCTTGGCTCATTACGCCAAGTATGTTAATACCGCCCTAACTATTTTACACTTTAGTCTTGCTAGGAAGATTGTTTTGGGCTAAATTCCAAGTTAAAATGAATGGGAATTTATGATGAGGTACTGAAATACCAGGATTGCGATTCTTCTTGGAAATCTCCACGAACAAAATATAAAAGCATTCTTCTTTTTCTTTTTACCTTTTCGCTTCTTTTCTCTCCTTTTCTGATTGAGTCATAAAATCTTGCTTCAATTCAGAACATTATAATAATGACATAGTTATTTGCGAAACCGTTTAAAAAAAAAATTATTATAGTCGAAGGAGTGGCAGTGTGGTAAATAGCTTGCTTACCAACCACATGGTTCCGGGTTCAGTCCCACTGCATAGCACCTTGGGCAAGTGTCTTCTACTATAGCCTCGCGCCGACCAAAGCCTTGTGAGTGGATTTGGTAGACGGAAACTGAAAGAAGCCCATCGTATATATATATATATATATATATATATATACACACATATATGTGTGTGTGTGCGTGTGTGTGTGTTTGTGTGTCTGTGTTTGTCCCTACCAAATCGCTTGACAACCGATGCTGGTGTGTTGCGTCCCCGTAACTTAGCGGTTCGACAAAAGAAAACGATAAAGTAAGTACTAAGTTTACAAAGAATAAGTCCTGGGATCGATTTGCTCGACTAAAGGTGGTGCTCCAGCATGGCCGCAGTCAAATGGCTGAAACAAGTAAAAGAGTATGAGAAAAATGGAATAAAATACCAAATAATGTGTGTGTGTGAGTGAGTGAGAGTGTGAGTAAGTGTGTGTGAGTGAGTGAGAGTGTGAGTAAGTGTGTGTGAGTGAGTGAGAGTGTGAGTAAGTGTGTGTGTTTATTTTTTAAAAATTTATTATGCTTTCCTGTTTCAGTCAATAGACTGCGGCCATACTGGGTCAACACCTTGAAGAATTTTAGTCGAACGAATCAACCCCAGTAGTCACACACACACGCACACAAACACACACATACACGCAAACAAACACACACACACATACACACACACACGCATACACACGCGTTATATGCATATATATGTATGTATTAATATATATAAATTCTTTTACTTGTTTCAGTCATTTGACAACGGTCATGCTGGAGCACCACATTAAGGGGTTTTAGTGGAACAAATCGCCCCCCAGGGCATATTCTTTGTAAGCCTAGTACTTATTCTACCGGTGTCTTTTGCCGAACCGCTAGGTTACCGGGATGTAAACACACCAGAATCGATTGTCAAGTGATGATGGGTGGGGGGGGGGAAACACAGACACGAACACACAAATATATACATACATACAATATATATATAAAGCGGATGTACACAATGTACGATCATTGCTAGAAATAGCAGCCGGTAAGCTATCGGCGCTGTGTAGAGGTTCAATGAATGTTTACAGGTAGAGATGTTTTCGGACGGTGATCATAGGAAAATTCTGTCTTATCTCAACAGAGGATTGAGGGATAATTCAATACTGCAGTTTCAGAATTTTCCTGTGAGTCTAGTTAGGTAGAAACTAAAACTCATACTTAACTAGATTCACACATTAATTATTATAATGAATAAATATGAATATCCGAAATCATTCTCGGCTATTTCTTGTACCACGTCCTTTGTAATTTGATTTAATTTAATTAATTTGATGATTTCTATCAACTACGAGATGAATTTGCATGATTTTAATATCGCTGTTTGAAACGATCGTAAGCATGAATTAAAATTCTCTTAAACTTTAACATCTCTTCTCCATTTTTAACCAATTTGTTGAGTTTTATTGCATACCTTTCCATAAATTCTCATAACACACCATATACAAGTAAATATATACATACATACGACAGGCTTCTTTCAGTTTCCGTCCACCAAATCCACTCACAAGGCTTTGGTCGATTCGAGGCTATAGGAGAAGTCACTTGCCCAAAGTGCCACTCAGTGGGACTGAACCCGGAACCACGTTGCTGGGAAGCAATCTTCTTTGCTTTTGCTTTATTTTCCGAACACTTCATTTTCACAACTTTTCTATTTCTTCTCGGGTATCTATTATCTATTTTCTGTTCTTTTATTCTATCCATTTCCTTTCTCAATTCATCACATTTTCCTTTCTTCCTTTCTTTCTTTCTTTCTTTCTTTCTTTCTTTCTTTCTTTCTTTCTTTCTTTTTCTGTCTTCTTTTTTCTTTCTTTCTTTCTACTTTTACATTCACACTTTTGCCTGCTCTCTGTTTTTGCTTTTTCCTTTCTTTTTCTCTCATTT
>NW_021831754.1:0-3085 GCF_006345805.1 Octopus sinensis | reverse complement strand
TCAAACAACTGACAAGCAAATCTGTGGTATTGAGCAGAATATTTGCTGTAGCCCATCTTTTATACCAAGACAAAACAATGTACATGATAACACTTCCAATCAGTTAAGATCAGAAGCCATGAGAGCCACTGCCTGGTATTGTGATTATTATTATTATTATTATTATTATTATTATTATTATTATTATTATCATCATCATCATCTTCATCATCATCATCATCATCATCATCATTATTATTATTATTATTATTATTATTATTGTTGTTGTTGTTGTTGTTATTATTATTATTATTATTATCATTGAGTGAGAG
The DNA here is from genome assembly GCF_006345805.1 of Octopus sinensis. NCBI lineage: Eukaryota > Metazoa > Mollusca > Cephalopoda > Octopoda > Octopodidae > Octopus > Octopus sinensis. Next base: position 2,774 of record NW_021831754.1, on the reverse strand, counting down.
AGCAGTGCATGCCATCAAAGTGACACTGGGGTAAAATATAGGAAGCCCTGTATACCGTTATTATTATTATTATTATTATTATTATTATTATTATTATTATTATTATTATTATCATCATCATCATCATCATCATCATCATCATCATCATCATTATATTATTATTATTATTATTATTATTGTTGTTGTTGTTGTTGTTATTATTATTATTATTTTATCATTGAGTGAGAGAGCAGTGCATGCCATCAAAGTGACACTGGGGTAAAATATAGGAAGCCCTGTATACCCGTTATTATTATTATTATTATTATTATTATTATTATTATTATTATTATTATTATTATCATCATCATCATCATCATCATCATCATCATCATCATCATATTATTATTATTATTATTATTATTGAGTGAGGGAGCAGTGCATGCCATCAAAGTGACACTGGGGTAAAATATAGGAAGCCCTGTATACCCGTTATTATTATTATTATTATTATTATATATTATTATTATTATATTATTATTATCTCATCATCATCATCATCATTATCATCATCATCATTATTATTATTATTATTATTATTATTATGAGTGAGGGAGCAGTGCATGCCATCAAAGTGACACTGGGGTAAAATATAGGAAGCCCTGTATACCCGTTATTATTATTATTATTATTATTATTATTATTATTATTATTATCATCATCATCATCATCATCATCATCATCATCATCATCATTATTATTATTATTATTATTGAGTGAGGGAGCAGTGCATGCCATCAAAGTGACACTGGGGTAAAATATAGGAAGCCCTGTATACCCGTTATTATTATTATCATTATGATTATAATTATTATTATTATTATTATTATTATTATTATTATTATTATTATTATTGTTACCTCTGCCTTAGCAAAGTCGGAGGTATTGTTTTCAGTCATATTTGTTTACTTGTTTGTCCGTGGACAAGATATCTCAAGAACAGCTGAATGGATTCGGATGAAACTTTCAGGGACGTTTGACCTCGTGACTGGCACGAACTGATTAGATTCTGGGATCGATCCGGTACTAGACAAAGATTCTGGATTATTTTTCCTGCTTTTTTACTTAATTTTTTCAGAGCGATCGGGTTCATTTTAATATTTCCGTTTGTGAGAGCAGTCGAGTTTATTTCAGATATTCTCATTTTAAAAATCATCTCTGGCTATTCGTTGAGAGGACGTTGGTGTTGCATTGGTGAAGGTGTGCGTTCTCTGAGTGTTTATGTTATTATGTTGTTGTTATTATTTTTATTATTATTATTATTATTTTTATTATTTGTTTGACTTTTGCTTTATATTTGTACAAGTTGACTTCAGATCTCACCCAGAGACTTCAAGAGACAACAAGTTAGAAGTTCAAGTTGGTATTATGCCTAGGGTGTCATATATTTGGTTTTACACAAGGTATTGTTCTAGTAAGTGTTTAAGAAAACATGAAATCATATGCTTGTAAAATTTGAGATTACATAGACAGTGTTTTACGTAGGATATGTGCAGTTCCCATGAGCACTATCTTTTTAATATCTGCCATTTTGGAGTTTCCTGGTATCTGAGCTAGGTAGGAATCAGCCCCGTTTGCTATCATTCCTAGGGCACCTATGACAACAGGTACTGTTTTAGCCTTTAGGTTCCTCATTTTGCCAATTTCTATTTCAAGATCTTTCTACTTGCTCAGTTTTTGGTAGGTCTAGACACATACATTTATTCCGATTGGGACAGTCATATCAATGAGGAGGCATGGTTTTTGTCTGAAGTCCTTCAATATAATGTTTGGCCTATTCGCATCTGTCTTTCTGTTAGTTTGAACAGGGAAGGTCCTGAGGAATGAGATGTGGTCATTTTGAGAGTCAGTAGATATTTTATCAATCCAAGGGGCCTTTTTATTGTGTGCTTTTAGTTTGCCCAAATTTTATTCCAAAATTCTTGTACTTCTTCTTTTGATGAGACACACCTTACCGTATCTGATATTTTCCCTATCTTCCTGTAAAACATTTTTAGGTTATCTTTGAACGTGATGTTATCCTTGAAGAATTGAACGCGCTTTTCATACCTTGCTATGCGGGCAGCTTTAGCACATAATTTTTCTTGATAGTTTCTATTGTGGTATGAATGGTTTTCATATTACGTTTTTTCTTTAATTTTCGGATTTTGGGGGGGTTTGATAGTTTTGTCAAACTTAAGATATTTTAAACATTCTGTGTCAGACCTAAGTAGCTGAATTTGGTGTTGAATATGCTCTTGACAAGTAGACATTTTGTGGGAATGTTGTCGTTTTCTAATCTTTTCACCACATGGAATCGTTCAAATCTTCGCGTATGCATAGTACAGGTGGTTGAAACCTGAAATATCAACATCATTAGCTTAAATTATATCCTTAAGTGCAAGGCGGATTTTACCAATTACTTTCAGATTTCGGTTAGAGTTGCTAATTTTTGGGAGTGTCGCGTTCATTAATACTGGTTTCTTTAATTTTCAGTCATTCAATCATGATTTGATTTTTTTACATCCTCTAGTTCAGTTGGGTCAATTTCTGTTTGACTTCCTTCGTCAATTTTATTTTCATCAGCCTTTGTGTTTATGGTTGGTTCAGAGAGTATTTCTCTTTGCTTATCAGTTACATTGACTCTTTCTATCATAACTGTATTGCTGCATATTCATCAGACCTGGGTTGATCTATAATCCAGCATAGTTTGTTTTCTTTCTCTATTAAGACTATGTCTGGCTTCCTATTCTCTA
>NW_021831753.1:0-2892 GCF_006345805.1 Octopus sinensis | reverse complement strand
AGCCAAATACATAACAAAAACACCAGGACTTACAAACACATATAACATACGGAAATTGCACTACTGGGCACTGCACACATCCTACGCCAAACACTTTCAATATAGTACCATAGAACATCCAAGCAAACCACAGCACATACCCAGGCACACAGAGCTGCGCTCGGTAGTGAAGTGAAAGCAACGTTAAAAATAAAAACTACTGAATAATAATAATAATAATAATAATAATAATAATAATAATAATAATAATAATATAATAATAACAACAACATCGAAAAATACATTAGGAATGAGAATCCAGTTTCGAAATTTTTCCCAAGACACTTGATGAGGACAAATATCCGTCAAATGTAAATAATGTACATAATTCTGCATCTTTTAAATATAGAACTATTTTTATCTTCTCAACTGTGTAATACAAAACTTAGTTTCACTTCAATCTGCAGCTATTTTGAAAACATGCAAATTTGAATCATAAAGTAAATAATCATGCAACTAGCTTCCACTCATTAAAATTATTGGCTTTGCGCCAAAATCAGATGCCATTATTGTTATTATTAACGTCACTATACAAGTTATTTTGGTATTATTATCAGGACTGTAGTTCAAATTCTACCGAGGTCGACTCAGCCCTTATCTTTTCGAAGCCGATAAACTAAATACCAGTTGAGTACTGGGATAATGTAATCGAGTCACCCATACCAGTTTGACTTAGCCTTTCGTCCTTTCCAAATCGATAAAGTATCCTTGATTTTCACATCTTCCAGCCATGAAGTTGTTTTGAAAGGAAAGCGTTTCCGAGATGATGCAGCCTTGATTTCTGAAGTCACGTCGTGGTTGAAGGACCAGCTGGGGTCTTCTACAACAAAAAAACGGTCTCCAGAGCTGCATCAAACGATGGGAGAAATGCGTAACTCTGGGTGCTTCCTATGTAGGAAAAGATTAATAAATGTGCCAACTTTCGCTGCTGTACTGCTATGGGAAGTTGGTCAGGGGCATTACTTATTGAACGCCCCTCGTAAGAACCTATCAGATATCGATTGCTGTAAACGACTAGCCCCCTCCCCATAACATTTCAAGCTTATGAGTTCTGTGAGAATGTTACAGATGGTAACACGCCGAGCGGTATTTAATTTCATGTGAACGAAGGCAATATCAGGTTAAGAACTTCTACTAACATACATTTAAGTATTTGGACTCACGCGGACCGGTTTCTGCATTGGTAAAATAAAACCTTAGCTTCTTCAGCACTGCCTTCGTTTGATTTCTGTAGTTTTCAACAGTGTATTTTTTGGCGATTTAATAAGAGTTTTGACTGTTATTTCTAGCAGGTAGACATACATGTCCTTCGATTAATTTTAATCCCTCGTCGGGTATTTAATGATATTTTTTGGCCTGCTATCGCCAGTGTCATTGATTTTGTTATTATCATTTTTTTTAAATAGTTACATTGGATAATAATAGAAGTAATCACAACTTCGTAAATTAATTTTTGATTAATTATTTTTCTCGTAAATTGTATCGAGATTATTTGACACTGGTGGCTTCTGGGATTTCGGCGCGAAACAAATCAATTGCAGCACACACTTCGAAGCGATGGGTTGGGAGTCCCTATTCGTGGTAACACGTGCTGAAGACGCCTGAAGGTTTTATTTTACCAATGCAGAAACCGGTCCGCCTGAGTCCAAATACTTAAATGTATGTTAGTAGATGTTCTTAACCTTATTTTCCCTTCGTTTGATTTCTGTAGTTTGTCAGCAGTGTATATTTTTTAGCGATTTAATGAGATTTGACTGTTATTTCTAGCAGGTAAACATACTTAGTATGTCCTTTGATTAATTTTAATCCCTCAGATATATATATATATATATATATATATATATATTATATATAGTTATCCGTATAATGAAGGGTGAAATTAATTAATTTGGAAAAATTATCAATTACACCAAGTATCTTCGGCATGTAAAAGCCTCATTCGAGGAAAATTTAATAATACTAAGCAATAAGGGTTTAGCAACGAGTTGCCTGCTATTTCTAAATTCGGTATGTGGTAAGGCAACTCGTTGCTAAACCCTTATTGCTAGTATATATATATCATTAATACTATATATATACAGCAGATATATACAAACATACATATATATATATAGTGTGTTTTTCTGGGGAGCAAGTAAAGGACAAGTGTAAAAGAATTGCCCGAAAACCATTAAGTACTTACTGCGGCGAGACTTTATTATATTATATTATAAGCGGAGGCGCGTGGCTTAGTGGTTAGGGTACTGGACTTATGATCGTAAGATTGTGGTTTCGATTCCTGAACAGGGCGACACGTTGTGTTCTTGAGCAAAACACTTCATTTCACGTGGCTCCAGTCCACACAGCTGACATAAATTAGTAACGCTGCGATAGACTGGCGTCCCGTCCAACTGGGGAATATATACGCCACTGAAACCGGGAAACCGGGCCTATGAGCCTGGCTAGGCTTTAAAAGGGCGCATTTATGTGGAGGAGCGTGGCTTAGTGGTAAGGGTGTCAGCACCATGATCGTAAGATTGTGGTTTCTATTCCTGAACCGGGCGACCCGTTGTGTTCTTGAGCAAAACACTTCATTTCACGTGGCTCCAGTTCACACAGCTGACAAAAATTAGTAACGCTGCGATGGACTGGCGTCCCGTCCAGCTGGGGAACACATACGCCATAGAAACCGGGGAACCGGGCCCATGAACCTGGCTAGGCTTTAAAAGGGCGCATTTATTTATTCATATTATATTATATTATATTACGGAGATGTACTTGCATAGCAAGTGATTTGATCTGAGATCGTGTGCTGAAACGAAAACAATTGCAGCGTGGAAGGTGTTTATAAGCCATTTAAGAAACACACAAAAG
>NW_021831752.1:300000-390021 GCF_006345805.1 Octopus sinensis | reverse complement strand
TGTGAATTATTCGAACTTGAGTTTTTTTTCCTTGAGTGTCGCGTTGCGCTTGCTAAATTATGAACGTTCTCTCAAGGCAAAGTTTAAAAATAATCCCTAGAAGTATAACCTTTCTTTTCCAATGCACATATTAAGAAATAAATATAACTAAATCATCAAAATGTATGGTTTTTTAATTAGCGACCCTAAATGTGGTTTCATTGTGCTTTCAGAGATGTTATTAGGTGAGAGAAGAGTACACCAGTCCTCGGAAATTAGTTAAGTAAAAGGTGGCTATGTCTTGATAAGGTTTGTAGAAGTACATGAACTTAGACTTATTGAAAAATAACTTAATTTTAAAACGGAAAAATCAGATTGAAATCAAAATTAGTCATAATAATTGTAAAGTATTATTGTTTCTTGTCCTGTATTGAAAAGAATTTCTTCTAAGGATTTTTCCTCCTCAAAACGATATAATGTATCAACTGTGTAGAATTTATCTGTTTCTTTATTCTGTTTTAAATTAGTTCAGGTTTTAATGAGCGCCGATAAAATATTTATACTAGTTAATTAGTGGGGTTAATGTTCGCTGTTTTAAATTTTTCCAATACTTCCCCTTTTTATCTTGTAAGCAATTTTTTCCAATACAACTGTTTAGTAATTAATGATTAGCTTGTTATTTACGACTTGCCATTTTTAATACTCCTTATTTGTAACTTTAAATTAATTTACTATTTTAAAAAAAATTACTATACTTTCGTATAGTCAACTAAGTTAACATAGACTCTGATCATTCGAATAATTCATTTTTTGATAATTTAGATAAATGAATTTTAGATAAATTTAGTGTTGTTTAGAACTTTTGTAATTCTGATTGTTTATTGCTACTGATTTTATTATGGAATCATATAATCTAGTTCCTTTTCTTGATTATTTTAATTTGACCAGACACAAACGAATTTGATTTTGTTTATTTCTTACAGACTCTTTAATTATCAAAAATATTAGAATCTTAAAAAATGGTTTTGGTGTCAATAAGTTGTACAGATCACAAAATTTAGTTCATATTATTCAAAAAGATAGAGCATACATCTCGGTCCATTTTATGGTTATAAAACATTCGATTACAAGCATTCCAACAATGATTGCAAATTTAACCCCCAAAGGAGACCCTTTCTATAATTTTCTTAAGAGAGGGTGACTGGATATAAGAATGAATGCATTCGTATATACCAGACTCGTAAGTATTGTATTTGGTGACCAAACATTTAAACTATTATTTAATTGAAATCGCTTAATTAAAATCAACTAAATTATCTAATTAGGAGTCCAGATGAAGAAAAAACTTCAAGATTACATACATCGAACTCTGAAATAACTTTTCTTATAACCTCACTTTGTACAAATAAGTAATGCCGGCGACAGAAAAATTCAATTTTTATACGCCTCAGTAAGACAAGAATGGGTCTTTATCTCTGCCTGACAGTCAGAAGGAATTACTATTTTTTCAATTTTCCCTTTTAAATAAAGTTTTTAGATTAAAAAAATTAATATTTATCATTTTTTTAACAAAATTGAGAAGCTTTTTCAGTCACCCGGAGTCGACCCCGATATTCATATCCTCCGGTAATATTCTTCCTTAATTTAATTGTATTTGGAATTTAATGATTAATAAAAATAAGTATTATTTTATTTGAGAAAAGCGCCCCAGAACAGGTTACACCCCAGAAACTATTAAAAAAATGTTAACTACAAAAAGTCTCCGGCTAACAGACCTGTGTTGTGATTTTATAAGTCTTTGAGGAATACAACACAATTAAGAGAAAAGATGTATTTATGCATTTCTAATCAATAATTATTTAATGATAATTTCTACACCCTGACAAGTCGGTTTTTTATCAAATAGAACGGCATAAAAAGAAATTGTATTTAGATTTTAAGGGTATGTTATCTTTACTTGGATCAAAAAGATCCGATTCTTCTTTATATGAAAATTTAAAAAATCTGGTTTTTAGAGATTTTATACAAATAAAAAGATCTGTTACGAAAAAGATATTCTGTAATATTCATTTTACCATTTTTTCAATTTATTTTAAATTAGAGATATTTCATTAATTTTTTCGATCAAATCTTTAATAAATCTCCGTTCCTGATTCATCATTTTATCCACATGTTAAAAATTGACAAAATCTTTTGTGTAGTTAACCTGTTTATATGTGGCATTATAATCTGATAAATCACAAATTATGTTGTTAGTTTGTATAAGTTAGCCTTCATTTGCTTACAGATTGGTCTGTTTTACTAGCTGATAATTAAAAAATAAGAGAGGCTTATACATTGCTTTAGATTTCTTGATATTTCTGAATTCCGTAAAATAAAAGACAAAGTCTTCAGAGCAATAAAATTTGACTATTTCAAAGTTAAATAAAATCCCTTCAGAGTTGATACTTTTAGAGATCAACTGATGATATAGTCTAAGTAAGGCCAAAGATGATATTGCCAGAACTTACAACTTTGTAAGTTGCAAAAATCTAATCAAAGTATTCCAATCTTTTCTTGATAAAAACTCGGTTACTCTAATTTAGATTTTTTTATCCAAAACTAAATTGAAAGTGCGTATTGGAGACACCAAATTCTAGGGAGTTATAACTAAAGTTGGCACATCTTAAGTTTCTTATGACCAATAACAATATTCTAACAATTTATAATGAGATTTGATATTTTGTTTTAAATCCGAAGATACCCGAAGACTCCAAAGCAATTGGAGTGAAAACAATTTATTATTTATAATAATCTTAATGACTATTAGATGATAGATATACAATACTTGTAGGGAAATAACCTATCGAGATATGTTCTGTCAAGATCACTAAATAAAAGAAAAAAATGATCTGGGGGAAATTTCATGTAATTTTTGGAGATTTATTGAATTTGTCATGTATTGCTGTGAATTATCAATTAATTTAAATTATGTTAATTAATTTGAACATTGAATGAATGAATTAATAAAAATACAGCATTACCGCTTATAGCGCTTATTGGTTTATGGATAAATCGCGTTATTCAGATATTCCGTTAAAACTGAAAAACCCACAGGATGGATGCACCTACAGAAGAGAACGTTTGTTGGGCAAAGTATTATGCACCAAAATAATATCAGGGAGCATTCGCAGTCTGCTTTCAGTATTCAAACACAGAAACTCGTCAATTAGTGGCAGTAAAAGTGATCGCAAAAGATTCCAAAAGAGACCAAACAGAGAAAGTCATGCAGGAAATCAGAATCCACAGCAAACTATCCCACAAACACATTGTCAAATTTTACGGATTTTTTACAGACGAAAAAAATATTTACGTCTTCTTAGAACTCTGCGAAAATTACGTAAGCGGTCGATTTACCGTAGACACTGATGGAAATGAGTGCTCGGAGGAAGACTCTGACTCTCTGTGAGTGTCGATATCTCATGAAACAACTCGTGGCTGCCATTTCCTTCCTCCACGAGAACAACGTGATCCATCGAGATCTTAAACTTGGAAATGTCTTCATCGATGCTTCCATGCAAGTAAAATTAGGGGACTTTGGGTTGGCTGCTGTGATTGATAATATTCATACTAAACGAAGGTTTTTTTACTGGGTTTTTTGGCAGGACGTTTTGTGGGACTCCCAACTATTTGGCTCCGGAGGTGTTGGATAAACGAGGGCACAACATTCAGGTGGATGCCTGGTCGTTAGGGTGTATAATGTAGGTTAATAATCGTGAAATGTAGTTATACCTTATTGGTGGGTAAACCACCCTTCGAAACCAGTTCTGTGAAGTTCACTTACAGCAAAATAAGCAAGAATGAGTTCACTGTGCCTCTCATTGACTCGGATGCTAAGGATCTGATTGTAGGACTGCTGCAGCCCAATCCAGAAAGGCGGTATACAATGAACGAGATTGTTGGACATCGATTCTTCAATGGCTACTGTCCTCGGTCCCTTCCTTTGAGTTGTCTTTCCACTGAGCCACGTGTGGCCAGGGAAGTGGAGTTGAGTAAGAGAGGAAGGAATCAGTTGTCGGACAATTATCCGTCCCCTGCGACTGCCCTTACTCGATATGGTTGTTTGGTTGTGTTAATTGTTTAGAAAAGCAATTGAATGAGAAGAATAATTGTGAATTGAACAGGTCATTGAATGTGAGTAATGCATTGATTGGTCATTTGGACACTCTCCTTAGGAATACTCTTGAAATGAATCACCCTCCGACACCCAACGACGGTCTCTGTTTTTGGTTATTTGTAGAATTGGTGGAGAATCCTGCCCTTGCTCCACTTCATTTTATAGCCCGTTGGAGGGATACTTTGGACAGTTCGTTGTCTCCGGGGGGGCTGTCATACGAGCTGTCTGATGGGAGTAGTGGAATTCTTTTTAACGATTATACCCGTCTTCTACTCCACCCTGATGACAAGTAGTGATAGTTCAGTATTTTTGCAGAACAATTCAGTTTATTGACAGAAATGGCAGTGAAAAGTACTTCAACCGGAATTATGTCCCGCAACAGTTGACAGGCAAATTGAGAATGTTTGAGTCTTCTGTGCATTACATTGAGTCACGACTTGTCAGAGTTGTCCCTCCATCTCAATGCGTAGACTGGCTTGAGGGTATCTTCTAAGGACCAGTCGGGGTTGCGTCGGTTGCCATATTTGGTCAAGTGGATGGGCGGAATTGATAATCAAGTTTTGTTTCAATTAAGCAGTGGTCTCATTCAAGTGATTTGTATTCATTATGTGCGTAGGTTAACTTTTTGGATGACCATTACAAGTTTGTGTTGTGTCCTATCATGAGGAGTGCCACTTATGTGGGCAAGTCGGGCGAGTCTCGGACGTTAGATTTGACCAAAATTGGACAATTTGGGTGTACTTCTGACGTTAGAGTTCATTTGGAAAGAATTAGTGCAGTTTTTTCCCAATTCTGCCAACTTTCTGTCTAATTTATTTTATTCTGTTTTCTATTACTGCCACACATTTCTATTGGCTTATTATTTGATTATGTCCCATTTGTATTTGGGTGTTAATATTATTTATAGCTATTAGTGAGTTTTGAGGTTTCACGTCGAAAGCGAAAGCATTAGTGTTGACTCTTAAAGCATTAGTGTTAAACCTCATATAAGCGAACATCAAAGTTTTTCCGAAAATCAAAACAACGTACTTAAAAAAATCAAGGTTGTTATTTTCTACTAGGAAAATAAAATATATTTGAGCATTTTACGAAAAATCAGTCACAACGATCAATAGTAATTTCATGCTTGCATATAGAAAATATACTTTTTATGGTATTAAAGAAATAAGAGTAGAGTGGTTTATTTTTAAATTTAAAATGATGTCCGCATCCGTCCCTGGACCAATCGCCACAACTGCTGAATGGAAAAAAATGCGGAATTACTCTTCACTTGTGGAGAAGTACCAATTACTTCCATTATCAGTTGAGACGTCCGGTTCCTTGGGAAAAGGGCAATTAGCTTCGTTCAGGAGATCGGGTCTCGGATGTCTACATTCACAGGCGAGGCCCGCAAATCAAGATGGTTTTTTGAGCGGATATACGCTTTAACTCTTTGTCAATTGCGTCAGCCTCTTGCCAAGTAAAGAATTTGCCTTTTTGACTAAATTAACATTTACTGCTAAAATTTAAATATTTGTAATATAAAAAAAATTGAAATGACTTGAGTTTATTTTTTATAACAGTGTTTTCAAGCATTATCCGTTATAAATTATGGATTCGAAATATTATGTGACATGGTTTGCGTGACACCTATGGGCCGCGTGATACCTGACGTGACCTTGAAGCTTAATTTAAGTCTGGACATTGGCACAATCAAAATTTCGCTCATCGAATTTTTTATCTGCATTTTCTAATTTTTCCAGCCACTTTTTGTTATCATTGTCGATCATTTTTGCCATTTTTTTTGTAATTGACTGGTTGAAGCGTTCGACAATCCCTTGTGAGCGGGGATTGTTTGGCCTTCCGTGAATTCGTTTGATATTGAATTCCTCACATAGATTGGTCATTTCACGATTCTTGAATTCAGTCCCATTATCGGACTGAAGAAATTGACACGGACCATTTAAGAAAAATAATGATCTGAGGTTTTCACAAACTTCATTTGAGGACTTAGTGTAGAGCGGCCTTGCAAATGCAAATCTATAAAAATTGTTAAAAAAACTAACCTGCTATACACGTCAATGACCGTTAAAATCCATTTAAAATTTTTATTTATAGTAGAAAAACTTTTCAGATCTATAAGATCTATCTGAAATCTTTCATTTGAACAAGATGCGAAGACATGGTTATTTATATCTCCAATCTAGGATTTAAAAAAGTTAAAACTTTTAAGGGGGTCGCGCAAATTTACAATTTCACAGTTTCGAATGACTTTTCGAATAATCTCATTTTTAACTGTGAAATATTGTTGTCGACATTCATATTCAATTTTGTTAACTCCTCCATGCGAGAAGTCATGCAAACTTTTAGCAACGATCTCCATTTCGGGTTCATTGTCTAGACAAATCACTAGCTTGTGATCTGAATTCGGACATTTAAGATACAATCTATACATTTACAATTTGTATGATACCTTTCATTAATTACAGTAAAATTTTCAATTTTCTTAACTAGTCTATATTTTTTTTGCTTTGTAAATGTTCAGGAAATTTATCCTGTAAAGCATCTTTTAAAATTTGATATTCCAAATTATTCTTTACATAACCTTTGTACGAGAACATTGCTGAAAAATATACTTGCACGCTAGAAATAACTCAAGAAATTTAGATTTTCCACCAAAAAAAATTAATTTCTGATAATTAAATTCCTACAAATATAATTTTTTGTCAAAATGAGAGAGTCTTTAGCTAATTTAGTAAATTATTAAATGTCGCGCTCCATGCAGGTTACACCAATTTTAAGCGTTACACTTTGGCCTTGACTTTTTTTGGATATTGACATCTAAACTCAATTAACCACAATTAATAAACTATTATTCATAACTTTTCCTGTTAGAAGATACAATACTTTTACAAATGGTGAGACTCGTGAACAAGTTATAGCTCAGGACGACATTCAACTATGAAGGTAGAATGCATGAAACAGCACTTGACCACTCATAATGGAATCAATAAACTGAAAGAATTGGAGTTAGGGTTTGGTTGGATTAGTATCAAGATATGGGTTAGGGTAGGGTTGGAGTTACAGTTTGGTTGAATTAGTATCAAGATAGGGGTTAGGTTAGGGTTAGGGTATGGTTGGAGTTAGGGTTTGGTTGGATTAGGATCAAGATATGGGTTAGGGTAGGGTTGGAGTTACAGTTTGGTTGAATTAGTATCAAGATAGGGGTTAGGTTAGGGTTTGGATTAGTAAATGGTTAGGGTTAGGATGTGTTCGGTTGGGATTTTGTTGGATTAGAATCTAATGATTTTGTTGGGCGCTGAAATTTTGAAGCTTCAAAATTGTGTCAAAAGGGGGCGCTGACTTAAAAAAGGTAAGAACCACTGGATAGTAGCAGTTTTAAAAAATAATTTCTAAAAAAATTTTCTTTTTTATATTTATTTTTTTATAAGTTTATATAAAATAATAAATTATATTTCATTTTTGAACAATGTGGTCTTTTATTGCTATGTGGTGTTTTATTCTGCATCACTTACTTAAAAATGATATTAAAATTGAGATTTCGATTTTTATGAAGCCTGTCACCTGTCAAAGTCAACTGTCATGTCACAAGGTCAAAATGTAACGCTTAAAATTGGTGTAACCTGCATGGAGCGCCACATTAAATGATAAGAATGAGTCGCGGTCTAATTAAAAGATTTATAATTTAATCCCATCAATGTCATAATTGCACATTTCAAGGTCACGTCAGGTATCACGCGGCCCGTAGGTATCGCGCAGCCCATGTCACATATTATGAATTTTATGCCATTTTTTGAGTTTTTTATCAGACATTCTTTAAAAGTCTGTCCATTAAAAAATTGAAAATTTCAGTGGAAAATCATTCAATATCTATTCAATACTGTAAAAGAGATATGTTTCTGCTTTTTACTTAAGCCACTATTAAATAGGGAAAATTTCAAAATATTGCTCTGTATTTTCGCACGCTTCCAAATAGAAAATCATATTTCATCGAGAAAAAATATGATCTTATATTCGATTTCAGTTTGTAACGTCGGAAATAATCTTTATATTTTCTCTAGATTAATTGTGGTATCAAAATATTGTTTAGGATTGTTTAATTACATTGTGAAAATCTTCAAGACATCTGTTAATTTTACTTTGACTGATATTTATCATATATTCAAAAAACAGTGTGTCTTTTAACTTTGATTGTGTCGATAATTGACTATCATCGACCAAATTAAAAATATATTGCTTGTGTAAATCATTCAAAATGAAAGAATAATCACCACTACGATGCTTCCTCTTAATATCTTTGGATTCTTAATGACAAAGTATCCGACTTATAAAGGATTAAATTGTATTTAAATAGTCATTTATTTCCTCATTAAATTTTCCAGTAATTGAATGTTTAACGAACAGTTTTTTTGGTATATCCTATTTTAACAAAATATCTCTTACTTTAACTGAAGCTTTAGCTATGGATGCTGGATCTGGACAGTCGTGGGTTCGAATCCAAAGGAGGCTAGTTTCCAACAATGGGTTAATTCTCGTCATTCTTCTTTTGCCTGCGAGGCGACGAGTCCTTTTGGCACGACATAGTTGAAAATGGGGATCTTTTACATTCCGGTCTTAGCGTAGCCTTATGTAGTCCACCATGTCAGTTAGAACTTCCAATCGGATATGCCTCAGAAGGCACCTAATGGCTACCGAAAAGGATTTCTGGGACTCTGACCCGGGACATCGTCGTCCCAGACCGATCACCGTGGACGGGATCGAACCTTTCCGAAGAATTGCGGTCGCTTGCGAAGTGAATCGGGGATCACGCGGATTATAATTAACTGTTTTACCCTGCTTCTTTGATCAATAAATGTCTTAATATCTTAACAAAAAATTTCCAAGAAAAATCCAAACGCTTGGTTATAAGTGACTTAAACACTAATTTTTAGAGCTTCAACGCTGATCCTCGAACTAATTTACATAATCTATTTTCACAGAAATATTTAATGGAAATTGAAAAAATAGGACAAAAAATTTGAATTAAAAAATATTCGATGGAAATTTTATTGTAAATAATTTTTATGGTTTTTAATCATTTTTGTTCCAAAATCCGTACACGTTCCGTTTTTCAATTTCGTAGCGAATCTAATTTTAAGCATTCATTGTTATTTTGACTAGATTATTTATTAGTAATAATTCTACTGCAGCCATATTGGCATAGGCATCTCAATTTCTTCCAATCTTAGCGCATGATTAGCACCAAAATCTTTTTTAACTTTAATCTTTAAATTACATCACTCAAAGTTACATTATTTTTGTGCGATTTCATATGGAAATTTTGAAGAGATAGAATTAGCATTCGTTTTTTTGCGTATAACTGATATAAATCCCATTATTGTTTTGCCAAAAAATTGTGTTCGTTGTTGTACAAATGAAAAATTTTCAAATTTTTTTCAAAATAATTTTTTCTAATTTATTTATTAATGGCAAAAAAATACCATTTTACCTATTTTCTCATTCTTGGTCTGTTATCTTTTTAACACCTTTTTAAAAAATTAATTAATAACCTTTAAAGTGACTACAGTCCGACCCCAAAATGGGGCAGACCCCAGGGGTGGGGCACCCTCGGATTTTGGGGCACCCCCGCAATTTGGGGCACTTTATTCCAAAAGTACATTTTGGCAGAAAAAAAATAAAAATCGATAAAAAATTATGGAATTTTTGGGGCACCATAAAATCATTTATAAGGAATTAAAAATAAAATAAAATTATAATAAATTAATTATTTTTTGTTTTATTTTCAATTTATATTTTTATTGTTGTGGTTATGGATTACGAAACTACAGTCCGACCCCAAAATGGGGCAGACCCCAGGGGTGGGGCACCCTCGGATTTTGGGGCACCCCCGCAATTTGGGGCACTTTATTCCAAAAGTACATTTTGGCAGAAAAAAAATAAAAATCGATAAAAAATTATGGAATTTTTGGGGCACCATAAAATCATTTATAAGGAATTAAAAATAAAATAAAATTATAATAAATTAATTATTTTTTGTTTTATTTTCAATTTATATTTTTATTGTTGTGGTTATGGATTACGAAACTAAATTGAAGATTGCTAAAGAAATTTTGAAGAAAAATTTATCTGAGAGGCAACTAATGAAAAAGTACAACACAAGTAAAGGAACAATATCAAGAATAAAACGAAATATTGTACCTTTCTTGCAACACGGCAATACTATTTCTGAGGAATATGACACATTTAAAGCCGATAAAGATAAATTTGATGATCAAGTCTTTGAAATATTTCAAAGACTACGCGTAGATAAAATTCCGATTTCAGGCCCTATTTTGAAAAAAATTGCCTTAGTTACAGCTTCAAAAATTGGATTTACTTCTTTTAAAGCTTCCAATGGGTGGCTTGATAGATTTAAATTGCGGCATGAACTTCAATTCAAGTCAATATGTGGTGAAAAAGCTTCATGTGATTTATCTTATGTGAAAAATTATTTTGAAAAATATGACCAGAAAGTATTAAAATATTTTTGCCGAAAAATACAACGCCCTATTTGCAACCTTTGGATATGGGAATAATCAAGATTTTTAAAGATTATTATTCCTCTTTCTTAATGGAATTTTTATGTTTTCAAGATTTCGAAAACGATTTTACACATTCTATTGGTAAATTAAATTTGCGTCAGGTTATGATGCTAATTTCAAAAGGATGGGAGAAAATAGATGCTAAAAGTATTGTTAATTGTTGGAAGAAAATCGACAGGAACCGTGATTCTTATGCAACAAAAAACTGTCTAACAGATGAACATTTAGATCAAGTTGTTAACGAAACAATTGATGGAGAATGCGAAGACATGAACAATAATGTTTATGATACATATTCAGAAACCGAAAATAGTGAAAATGTCGTAGCAAAAACAAAAGATCTGCTTAACAATTTAGAAGAAAAAATTTCTAATGTTGCACCAAGTATGCTCCGAGATTTTTTTGATTTTCGGCTGAAATTGACGAACAATATCAGACAAAACTCTACAAATAAAAAGAAAATAACTGAATATTTTAGTAAAAATGTTTTTTGATGTTTATTAATGGTTTAATTTTTAAAAAAATAACAAACCCCTGTTTTTGGGGCACCCCCGCATTTTGGGGCACTTGGTGCCCCATTTGGGGGTCGGACTGTAGAAGGCAACATTCCACATACCTCCCATAACTTTCTGTAAACCGCTTTATATAATAGTCCACCCACTCCTTTGGATGGAATTTGATCATTTGTACTTCAGATTGCTGATCCATCACCTTAGCTTGATTTGTGGGAATACTCTTTCTTTTACAGTAATATTTAATGTTCCAGATATTAGTTATTTGGGTCAACTAATGAGGGTGGGGTGTTTTAATGATGATGAACTAAAAATTAATCTACTCCTATAGCGACAGAACATAATTAAATAACATTAATTTCCTTTATTTAGAACAATAAACCATTTATATCAATATTTTTAAGCCTTATTATACTTGGCTGGTAATAAGTTTTCTAGCATGATCAGACATGTCTTCGCTAAATCAAAATTCGACTTCCAACCCCAGTCCTGTATGGCATGATTATCATTCAGTGAATGTGGCCAAGAATTGGCTACAAAACATACTAAACAGACCTACAACCTATGGCCTGTCGGACAGGGTCGTTTTTGTAGGTTATTTCCATGGAGGCCACAGATTTTCCTATTTCATAAAACAATTCTCGAGGGGTGACATCAAATCCAGAAATGTTGTAAGTCCTCTGTTTGAGACTGTCCGAAGGAGCCATTAAAAAGTCAAAAATTCCTCGTTCCAAGTCATCAATATACATCATTGGGAGACGGGTATCCTCCTCCAAATAGCACTCATATTTGCCAGATTTAATAATTTCGTGAAACACATTGACCGCATAATCTAATTAAATATCAGATAATATTACCTGTCGTGCCAAATCCAGGCTCGCAATCCCAGGAGATTATTCCAGGCAATCGAAGTGACCGAAAGTCAAGTCCAAACTTTGAATGGTAATACTTGAATAAAAAACAAGACGAGACCTCCCCAAGAAGTTCCATAGTGACCTTAGTGACTCCATAAAGTGACTGAGGCCTCATTATGGTCATGTCCGGTGTCATCACCTTGGGGGTTGTAGGCCCAAAAACGGCTGGAAATGAAATTTTTAGGTCGACCGATTGTACTGGGAATGAAAAGTTGCAAGTTGTGTTTGTTGGCCACGTGAAAAGAATTGAAGGCTCCTTGCATATTCACGTGCATTGCCAAAGAGAAATTTGACTCTGCTGCTCCACTGAGGAGAGCTGCGTAGTTTATCAAACATGTTATTTTGTTGTCGACAATCGCCTGTTCCAATGACTGGACATTCACCACGTCGACTTTCTGAAATGGCCCTGAAAATTAATTTCCCAGAGAAACCTTCTTTGAGAACTTGAGACGATGGTTGCTTCAAATCGGATACAATCACGTTTTCTCTCCCAAATTTATTCCTTTTATTAGTTATTTTATTACCTTAAAAAACGAGCGAGTCCCAATCCGAGTTGTCCCAATCCGCCTGTGATCAGGATTTTAGAGTTTTGGTTTGAATTTAACGAAGCATTCCGAACAAGATTTTTCAGTGGTTTTATAGTAAGTGGTAGCATTTATCAAAATGAGAAAGAGACTATTTAAATAGCGTGGCTTATTGTCGTGAATATTCGGAAATAATATAAAATTATTTTAATAATAATATTTTATATTGGCAATCTACAACATTTTTCTAATTTTTTAAAATTCTAAATGTGAAATTGTGCTGAAAATAAATCAGATACATTCCACGAACTAAAGAATTTTGCCCAATCATTTTAAATTAGTATAAATGTTATTTGATTAGCTTCACAAGAAAAAGATTAATTTTTTTATGTGTTTTATTATAAATATTTAAAATATTGTTTAATAAATTTTTGTTTTAATTGGTTGCTGTGAGTATGGATAACTGTATACAAATTGATTGTCAATATTAGTTATGACTTCTGGAAATATAAACAGTGATTCTATTGATAGTATGGAACAGAAAACATTTTTCGATTCTCGAAGCCAAGTACTTTTATTGCCTTATCAACAGACTGGAATCCACGAAATGAACAAAGTTCAAAGACTCGAATTAAATAGTCTTCCCGAACGTGACTACCTCCACAAAACAGTTGTTCCGATTCTAATTCAGTCCATGATGTCCTTGGCCAAGGAGAGACCCCCCGATCCAATCGAATTTATCATAAACTACCTCACCCGCAACAAACACTCTTACAGAATCTAGCCTTTAACCAGTCTTTTTCTTTGTTTAATTAAATTTGTCCATCCATCTAAACTGCCTGTTTTAAAGGGAACAAAATCTTTATATTCGCACAAAAATTGGAACAGTAAATTAAGAGGCATATATTTATACACAGTATGGACAGACATTTCATCATTTGCGACAAAGGTGGGCTGTTATGTCGTCTTGGAGTTTTGAAAGCCATTTTCTGTGATTAGACAGTCGATCATTGACTGTCGTGTCTTCCAATGGTCTATGCAGTTCATATATTTCAAAATTACTTATTTGCTGGTCTAGTAAGCACTTCTTTGACTCCAGTCTTCTGCAGTTCCTGGTATCGCCTCCATTTGGCTTCCAGGGATCTTTCAGCCTGGTCATACGACTTGAGCATATTCGTAGGAATTCGATTATTGTTAAAACGGGCTTCTAACAAGTCACAATCACCTCACAAACGGAAGGCAGTAGGTTGGGAGGACAGGCCCATTTTGTGTGTAGTAAACACTTGATCAGCAGCTAAGTGTATTTAAAGGGCAATAGTCATACAGCGGTTTTCTGAATTATTTGATGTGTGATAATTAAATGTTCCATTCTTGATTTCACCCACAGTAACACTTTTGGAATGTTTTAATTGGTTTTCTGGACTGAAACATTTAATTAAGGGATATACAGTCGAATATGGGTAGAAGTTGATTCTCCATAAATCTACCATTATAAATGTCAAGATCACTAACCTCGGAATGACAGGACTGCTCATTTTGTGTTGAAAGGGATAACTTTGATAGCAAATTGTCAATTTCTCCATTCTATACAGAAATACATTAAAAGCCACACATTTTTAGATTCGGTGTCCAACAAAATACCTTTGGCCGCAAATTGATTAGAAATGACATTTTTTGACACTATTTTGGATAAATGACTGTTTTCATTGTCTGTTAAACCATTTTGAGAACAAAATGTTTGGTTCTCAAAAACAGAGTCTTGCTTATTGCAACAATCCGGAACTACACTGCAGGTATTTGGACTTTTTAAATGTTCATCCCCAACTAATTTATTCGCTTTTTTAGAATTCGAAGGGAGGTTATCCAGTTTAGGTTTTTTATTGAGGATATAATTTTGAGTTGCTTTTAAATGATTTGTTGATTTGTAGTGATTTTTTAATTTGTGGTTATTTTTTCGACATAGCCCGTTCGATTTCTGCTCACCTAGTCGACCAAAGTCAATAATTTCCGATTTCTTTTGCTTGAATGAAACGATTTTTGATGGCTGCAAAACATAATTGTCATTCTACGATTCCTCCAAACTACAACTACCTCGTACGAATCCAAGCCCTCAGAGTTCTCTACCTGTCTTTCTGAGTTCTTGACTTCCCGATTTCTGCTGATCAGCCATAAATAAGTCACAACCTTGGCGAGTCTTCGTGTTTACTTGACAGTTCGTACTCATCACTGACCTCCCTTCCAAAACTGAACTACAAATGAGTCAAATGGGATCACTAGGCTGTTTTCTGGGACTAGATTGATAGGGGTTGTCCCATTTGTAGCCTTTTCCAAATGTCCGTTAATTTTTTGAGGTTCTTTAATCAGCGTTCTCTGTGATCTTTCTCGATCTGCCATTTTCCTGTAGAAATCATCACATGGGTGTTCCCAGGTGCTTTTTGAGGTCAAAAAATTAAAATAATAAATTTGTCCATTCTCCCGAAGACTGTTCAATTACTTATAAGGTTACATGGGCTTCCAATGTTCGGGAAGTGGTGCTTTCAGTCCTTCCTGGACAATGTACATGAGACCGGGCTCTGTTTGTGGGTCCACCCCAATAAGACGAGCATATTCGTACATTTCATCTCTCGACAGTTCTTCGTCATAACTACAGTCTTCTTCCATAACTAAGTCTCCAGGGGTTTCCGAAGCCATCATCAATCCTTCGACATGACAGTCACAATCTAAAAACAGTCCCAAAACCTACATTGCCCACGCTAATAGCAAAATTTATAAAAAATAGTAATTAAAATGACAGGTTGCATAGCAGCGACAAAAGAAAACAAAATATAGACATTAAGGCTATCTTAATGCTGGGAAATACGGCCTTCCATACATAATCAACATTTACGTATTTTTCACAGACATTTTAATAGAATTATAGTATCAACCAGCCGCCATATAAAGTACATGTGTCAGCCAGTGCTACGCAACTAATACAAAATCGATGGAAGACTAGACATGTACAGACACAGACACATGTCTGGAACAACTAAAGGACCCAGTCAGCAATGGAGTTGCGAATGACCACGTCGATTAAACTAAATAGTGATTTAGAATATGCGTGGAAAGACGTGTTTATGGATAATTAACTTACTCATGCGACTTTTACCAAACGTAAAACTTTTGAAAATAAAATATATATTTAGATATTTTATATCTAAAAAAATATCTACAAATATTTACAAAATAAATTTTATTGAAAAAAACTCCTCAACGGAAGAAAATGCTCAACTTTTATCAAAATTCAGGAAATGATTTGCTGGTTCATGAATATTTCTGCAAGTTCATACTTCAGGATAACAGGGCATTGTGTCAAAGAAAGAGGTCAAGCTTAAACAGTTTTTATATTTGATTTTTAAAAAGTTTCTACAATTAAAAAAAAAATTTGAAATTTCACCATTTCTTGACAATCTTTTTCGATGCTTTGATTTATCCTCATCTTTTTAGTCAGAAAAATTATTTTATACAATTCAATTATTGATAATTAAAGTTATCTTTAATGGTAAATGTCAATTCGAGTAATAAAAGGGTGAAAATAGTACAATTAAACAAATAGAATATCCTTTAAAAATCCTTTTTAAATAATTCTAGAAACCTACGTGAAAGTTATTTGAAACAACTGAGATAACAGAATTTTAAAGTAATAATATATATTCCCGAATGAAAAACCAACTTCTAAAAATAATGCTCGTTAAAATTCAAGTTGAACGTGATAAAATCCTCCATCGAATCGAAGGATCATCAAAAATTGACTTATAATTTCCCATTTTCCCATTAACCTAAATATCAAAAGTTCTCGGAATTTTGATAAAATCAATCAAACTCAAATAATAATAAAGCATTCGTGAATTTGATAAATGTATTACTTGCCCCTTCTGTTCATTGGGATAAACAGCCACATGGTTTTGAACAAATCACCCGCCAACAACGAAAATCCATCAAACCATAAATTGCCAAGCAAACGATTAGGTATTTTTGATGATTTTAAATTCAGTGTGGATGTGTGGGCTGCTGACTTTATTAGTATTCTCGTTATTATCTGCTTTCGGGATTTCATTTGTGTTTATAAGCAAATATTCATTATACAAATATATGCTCCTGTTTTTCATAACACTGTCTATTGGGGCGACTAGTAGTGCCACTCTCCTATTTTTGATACCTGAGGTTGTCCGATTGTCACTTAAAGTCGCAGATTTTCGCAATCGACGAACCTAAAAAAACAATTCTTTGGAAAGGCATAGTGATGCAGATCGGAAACTTGTTAATATATATATTCAGTTCTATTTCCGACTTTTATTCGAATTATAAATGTCAAGAACCGATTCAATTTGTAATTCTTATTAAAGTATAAAAGGAACAAGAACCAATTGACAACTCGTTGGTCGTTTCTATGATTGTTGGGGACAGCATTCATAAATTTATGGACGGATTCTCTTTGAGCATTGCTTATTCGACCAGCATTGTATTTGGTCTTAGTTTAAGCATTATAATATTCTTTGAAGAATTTACTCACGAAATTGGCACGTGTTTTTCGTTACAATTTAGGTGATATTTCTATTTTCCTGAGCATGGAGTTTTCTAAAAAGAAGATTTTAATTCTCAATTTTATTTCAGTAGCATTTTTTTATTTTGGGTTCTTTGTTGGGATTATTTTTGGGAATATTACAGGAATACTTAATTGGGGCCTGGCTTTTGTTGCTGGAGTATTTCTCAACGTTTCGATTAATGGAATGGTTCTCATATTATTTGACTGCCCAGACACAACAAGTCAAAAAAAACAGACTCAGTTTGCTTAAAGATAATAGTTCTACAAAAATTGGAATAATTCTTTTTTCTATAGAATTATTCGGATTAATATTGGGCACAGTGATAACCGCATTGATCTCCTATTTCCAATAATCAATTTATTTATAACATTGTTTTTGACATTTTTAATCCACGTATGATCCTATAATAAATTGTTTAAAAAACTTATTTTCTGTAAAATATTAAAAAGCATTCAAATTATATCTAATATATCAATAAAATTCATTTTTGCAATTTAAATAATAATTATAGAACGTTATAGCTCTAGTGATGATAAGTTCAATTTTGACATCAAAAGAGGAGCAATGGAACCCCTACGAATTTAACGGGGGGTATTTTCCTCATGTGAATAACATGTTAGTTCAGTCATTGGTATTGCTACCAAAAATTACGTTGTACTCGCATCTGACACTCGTCTTACGTCCGGATACCAAATTCTCTCTCGGGAAATGAACAGAAACCACCAAATGTATAGCCCTTAATGACTAAATAGTAATAAAAATATACTAATGACCACATGTGGATATCAGGGGGATGCCACCACCTTGGTCAAGGAGATGAAATTGATCGTGGAGGTTGTGTGGTGAGTAATTGGGTAGAGATATGACGAGGACTCCAGTCTGCCCTTAACATGTGATTCATTCTCCCATCGTTTGGCCATGAAGTTGTACAGCAAGAGGTTCTTTCCTTACTACGCCTTCCCTGTGGTGGCCGGATTTGACAACGAAGGTTGTTGGTGGTGGTTGGATGGCAGGAAGTGCGTGTGTCTACGACTACGACCCAGTCGGCTGCATTGAAAAGGTTATTTACTCGGCCAGTGGAATGGGGGCTGCTATTATGACTCCTCTTTTGGCTAATCTGGTATTCCGTCAGTGAGGATTTCAGGTGGGCAAACACAACATTTCTGGTACTGAAAAGGTGACCAGAAGTGAAGATGTGGATATGAGTGTTGATGAGATTAATGCCTGTTGTCAGAATATATTTAGAGCTGCTTCACATCGACTTATAGAAGTTGGGGATTCTGTCGTCGTTTCCATGCTGAGTAGAGATGGGGGCATTTCTCATTATTCATTTCCTTTGCTCAATGACTAGTTCACATTTCTTCGCAATTTTCCCGTTCTTTGTTAATTATTCTATCGGATTGAGTTTTGTCTAATTTAAACATTCTTGCACTAACTTGTGCAATTTATTCCTAAGCGGCAAAGCGAAAGTCTGTTGTAAGTCAGTTATTCCTTCTATTGGCGAGCAACTGCAGCCCATTCAGTTGGGTGTGGGTGTTCCTGGCGGTTGCGAGTCTTCTGTCCATGCCTGTCGTTGTTTTATTCACGGTTCTACTCGTTCCAATATTTCCCTTGCCTTATTGAAACTGGATGTAACTAATGCTTTCAATTCTCTGGACCGTGGTCATATGTTGGAGGTCTGCCAAGACCGTGTTCCACACTTGCTTCCCTTTATATCGCTTTCGTACTCGCTTCCATCACTTTTAATCGCCGGTGGTTCTTTCATTTCTTCGTCCTGTGGCGTCCAACAGGGGGATCCTTTGGGCCCATTACTGTTCGCTCTTGCCGTGGATGCCATTGCCCGCGTTAACGAATCACCCCTTAATCTTTGGTATCTCGACGATTGCACCCTTGGCGGTCCGCCTGATGTTTTGCTAAAGGACTTAGCCAGTCTAATTCCGGCTTTATCCGACATTGGTCTGGTTATTAATTCCAGCAAGTCCGAGATTGTCAATCTCTCTGTTGAGCCATCCCTGTTTAAGAACTCCTTCTCTCTTTTTTGCGGACTCCTTCCTGAGTTGAGACAGACACCTCTGTCTGATCTGGAAATTCTGGGGTCACCGATTCTCGCCGACTCAGCTACACGAATCCTCCTTGCCAAAAAAAATCTTATAGCATCTCTTTGTGAAAAACTTTCTGCCATTGATCCTCATCCTTCATTCTACATTTTCAAGAACTATCTTTTGATCCCAAAAATCGTTTATATACTGAGGAGCTCACCTTGTTTTTATGCCACACAAGTGCTGGAATCTTATGATTCATTGGTTCGGAGGTCTGCGGAGAAAATTATCAATGTGCATTTCGACGATATTGCCTGGTGTCAGGCTAAACTTCCTGTGAGTCACGGGGCCTCCGTTCCAGTATTGATTTGGCCCTTCCTGCCTTTCTTTCTTCGGCGTCTGGATTATATCTTCTTGTCCAAAAAATTCTGGAAAAAACTACTGAATCATCGTTGGACTCGGATATTGATTCGGCCCTTGCTCTTTGGAAACGCAATTTCTCTGAAGTCCCTTCCGATGTCTTTTCTCAGCGAGACTGGGACAAAATTCTTTGCCGTCGATCTTCAACTGACTTGGAACCACTCCTCGACCAACACAGACTGGCTTGTTTCCGTTCCGCCTGTCAGCCATACTCAGGCTCCTGGCTGAATGTACTGTCCTCGATAGGGATTCACTCCGCTTGGGTATCTGTAATCGCCTTGAACTCCCTGTCTGCAGACCTCACCCATGTCGTTGTGGAGATAAAGTTGACGCCTTTGGGTTACATCCTCTGTCTTGTCGAATGAGCCCCGGCCGATTCCCTCGGCACACCGAAATCAACAATCTAATTCACAAAGCTCTGGAAAGAGCTGGTTTCCCCTCTATTCTGGAACCGACGGGCCTTGTTCTTGAAGATGCAAAACGTCCAGACGGCTGTACGCTTTTCGCTTTTGAATCCGGGAAGCAGCTCGTGTGGGACGTCACCTGTTCTGACTCTTTCGCCAAGGGTGCCTTAAATGCTACGGCTTGTCGACCCGGTTCGTCGGCTGAGATGGCCGAATTCACAAAACTAACGAAATACGACGATTTACGCGATCGATTTTGCTTTTGGGCAATTGCCGTCGAAACTTCCTGTGTTTTTGGGGCCAAGACGCTTGCTCATCTCAAGAAACTTGGCCGCCTGTGCACCTACCGCTCCAGAGATCCGAGGGAATTTATATTCCTTATTCAGAGGATCTCGCAGGCTGTTTTACGCGGGAATTGTCTTTCAATCCTGCGAGCCAGTACATAATAGCTAGTTTTTTTTGACGATTTCTCATACTCTTAATATATTTTTTAATCTTCCAAAAAAAAAATTTAAACATTTATATCAATTTGTTTTTTTCAATAGGGAAGCCGACCCTCTATTTATGACTAATTTAAAGTTGAGGAATATTATTTATTGAGATTAAGTGATGATTTATTTATTATTAAATAAATTTAATATATCGAGTAGTTTGTGTGGCATGTCCACGATTATCTATTCATTAAAAAATAGAACCAAAAAAGAAAAAACAGAAAGCAGTGTGAGTGGAATAGTAGTGCCCGGAGACACAATCGTGACCAACCCAATGTACATGCAGTATAAACAACCAAACTAACCAAAAGTGGCCACGGCACAGTCCGAGACAACAAGGGCGAAATAAAGGCCACAATTGCTGGAGTAGTGAACTACGTGAATCAACTAGCCCGAGTCATCCCACTAAAGACCAGATACATGGGGGAAGTGGGGGACGTGGTTGTCGGTCGAATCGTCGGGGTGGGCCTCAGGAAGTGGAGAGTCAACATAAATTCCCGTCAAGACGCAATCCTGCCACTGTCGGCAGTGATTCTGCCCAGTGGGGACTCGGTGATTGCCTGCTTGCTTAGTGAGTAGAGAATTAAGTCTTTTGAGGACGAAAAACTGATGAAGACGTACCTCAACGAAGGTGACCTAATCAGTGCGGAAGTGCGGACAGTCCCCACCGACGGCTGTATCCAACTACACTCACGGAGTAACAGATATGGCAAGGTTGGCTTTCTCCACTAATGGAAGCTCCATCTGGGAGTGTTGGTCAAAATATCCCCTTCTTTGGTTAGACGCTGTAAATCACACTTTTGTACTCTCACATGTGCTGTGAGTGTCGTTTTTGGTAATAACGGCAATATTTGGCTGTTTCCTGCTCAGGAAAACTCTGCTGTTTGTGCTTTTGCTTATTTTTAGATTGTTTCTGAACAATTTAGTGACATTGCCCGAGTTCGGAATTGCATTATTGCACTTACTAGACATAAAATGCCTGTTTTTGACACTGCGGTTGACATGGCTTACGATATTTCTGCGGAATTTGCTGTTTTCTGTTTTATTTGAGTTGTTTTAGATTAGTGAGATTATCAGTGATTATATTTCGGAGATGATTGCCCACGCTGTTACTAAAAAACTTGACCAAATTACTGTTGCTGAGTGATTTTTATTATTCTTTGAGTTCTTTTGGCCTGCATTTGTTTTTTTGTAGGTTTTTCCGTCTATTAGAATTGGGAGGTGGGAGGTATCACATCAACCAATTATTCCTGAATCAAATTTTTTATTATTATTAGAACCAAGATCACCGTCCAAAACATAGAACTAGTTAATCAGGTGATCCCGGCTTCTCTGAGGAGGGTTCTCATCTTTGCCCGGTGCTGCACCCTAGTCCCGACACAATTTCTATGAGGGCGCGTTGGTGGAGTTTTGGGACCTGTAGGCCCATGCTTTCTTTGAATCCCAGGATTTCTTTGAATGAGGGGATGGATAGATGTTAATTCTGTCTTTGTAGTGCTTCCCGAAATCTTTCTTGAGTTTTTTCGATTTTTTCACGGTTCGTTTCACTGACTAACCCTCCCAACGCCCCACAAGCATAACTAATGAAGGGTTCGATGTATTGCCGGTAGATTGATTGGCGTGTGGGGATGCTGTGATCCAATATTTGCATTTTCGGAGGAACACTTTTAAAATGTTCAGTTTCTTCATGCAGCTAGTAGTAACATTTTCAAATTGTTGGGAGAAACACATATGACTATCTCATGTCACGCCGAGGATTTTCTGGGATTTTTTAAAAGGGATTTCCATGTTGTTTAGATATAAGTTCACCACCATTTCCCCAAATTTCCTTGCTGAAGTCAGAAGCGTAGTGACTGATTTTTCAGGACTCGTCGATCTATCGAAAGCCAACTTTCGAGATTGTGGAAATAGTACAGTTTTGAACTTGCCGTGTTAACCTCACGACTCAGATTGAGTGTTTGTCGTTTGGCAGCGGAAGGTCCAATAAGAATAAGTTAAAAAGAGCTGACGAAAGGGCTGAGCCTTGAGGGACTCAGTTTGGAAAATATCGTGACATCGATCTTGTATTGTTTTGTTGAATCCTACCTCTTCGGCCGCTGAGGAAGTTAGCTAGCCACTTTTTCAGCTTTGGGTGAAATTCACTGTATATTTTCCTGGTCAGTATTTTCCTGGAAACGGAGTAAAAATCCTTATGGATATCCACTGGGCACATAACTGTTTTTAAGTTATACGATTTGGCAGATAGTCCACATGAGATGAAGTTCGTCAAAGTGGTTGATTTATCACATTTAAATCCATGTTGAAAATCCAAATCCGGGAGATATTGTTTGATGTGGTTGAGAATAAATTTTTCCAGAACTTTGGATAGGACACAGAGGAGAGATATGGGTTGTCTTTTGGTCTCCCTGGTTTCAGAATAGGACGAATGTGTGCCATTTTCCACAATGTTGTTTATAGAAAAGTTGTAAATTTGACAAAGAGCTGATATTGCCACCTGTCCTAGGTTTTTTACCAGAATAGTAGGAATTCCATCAGGTCCACAAGAGCCAGTGCTTCTTAAATTTCTGATAGCCTGAGACACCTCGTCATGGGTGAGGATTATCAAGTCCCGACATCTTCAAGGTTTCAACAACTTCAAACGTAGTCCATCATATTTCCTGTGCGGGATGTTACTGATCCCAGCGTACAACTTTATCAATTTGTTGATGAAGAGAGCCGCATTATCCTCACCCGATTTAAATCTCTCCGGGTTTGTGAATCTTTTTAAAATGCCCATACTTTTGTTAGTGGGACCTCCGCATTTAATCTTCTGGCGAACTTTTCAGCCCTCCAGTACCGTTTGTCCTTTGCAGACTGTTTTATGACTTTATTCAGTAGTCTGATCCGATTCCGGTTATCTCTTGGGTCTGTCCACGTGCTCACCACATCAACCAATAATTCCTGAATCAAATTTTTTAATTAATTGATTTTAAATTTTAAATATTATATTTGATTATAGTGATTTGTTGTTATGAGTGGTGTTTGTAATATAATTTGCAGACATTTATGCAATCAAAGTAACATAAATATAATAATTGAATAGACAAATTGATAATCACAGATATAGTAGGAATAAACAAAAATATAGGACTCATAAAAATGAATAGACCACGAGCTTTTAACTCCCTCTGTGACCAAATAATGTTGGAAATCGAGGCCTGCCTGCAGTCCTTTGAGAGAAATGAGCAAATCAAGTCCGTAATCCTAACTGGGTCTCACAGGGCATTCGCGGGTGTGTATTATTCACTCACAATTAGCCGGAGCCGACATTCCTGAAATGTTGGATCGGACATATCCAGCCAGTTATTCAAATAATACATTCGGCAATTGGACTTGTCTTGATAAATTTCGTTTGCCAATAATAGCAGCAGTCCATGGATTTGTGGTCTTAAGAAATATGTCAGTTTAATAGTTGGGTGGTGGCTGTGAGGTGGCCATGTCCTGCGATATTATTTATGCTTCTGAGAACGCACAGTTCGGCCAACCAGAAATCAAATTGGGGACATGTCCTGGCGGTGGAGGAACCCAAAATCTTCCAAGAGCAGTAGGGAAATATCAGGCAATGGAAATGGTCCTCACTGGGGAACCCATCTCAGCTAAAAAGGCAAAGGAGTGTGGTAAATGTGGGAGATTACTCGACAGGACTTGTTTGCGAGGTTTATAAGAGTGCTGACGTTCTGCCAGCAGCCATTCGATGTGGGGATGCGATTGGGGAATGTCCACGGAATTTGGTTATTAAATGCAAGGAGGCGATCAGGGCCTGTATTTTGTGTTGGTGATTGGTAGCCTCCGAGATGGGTTTGAGTGAAGGACTTTTATGGGAGAGGAGACTTTGTTTGTCTACGTTTTCGGATGTTTAAAAAAACTTTTTAGGATTGGACTTTGTTTTTTTATTAGTTTTTTGTTTGTGAATATTTTATTGGGTATGGCCAGAATTAGGATTTAATGTCCGTTGATTGAGTTAATTTTTTTCAAAATATTTTTTTAATATTATTTATTTTTTCTATTATAGTTATTTAAAAAAACACGCATTTATTGAATAAATAATCATATCAATTTTGTCTATAAATAAAACGTTATCTTGTTGATGGATTTCAACATAGTTTTAACAAACTTTACAGATCTAAAAAAGACAATCGAAACATTGATATTTTTAGACTATCACACAATTGCTGTGAACAGATGTGTTGACTTGAGCAAAACTAACCAGAAACTCGGAAAGGGAGAAAAGGACATAATTCCAGTATCCTATTATATATATTATATTAGTGCCCCGAGGAGACAATGAATCACCCAGTCATTCAGTCATTTGAAGGAAAAATCAAAATACTTTCACGAATTACCATCAAAGTCCAAAATCCAAACCAATTAGCCACCATTTCTAAATTATCCAACTACAACAAGTACGATATTGTCTCCATCCTTCCCCTCAATGACCAAGTCCTCGAGAAGGTTGGTATTAATATTCACATCAGGTCGGGGCACATGACAATTTTGATTTGATTTGCTTCGATTTCCAGCAGAGACTTTCATTTCAAGCAGCAAGCAAGCAGGTTGTCTTATCGTGTATAAAATAGCTTAAAATGTCTGTTCAAAGGGGAGTTTGTGTTGAAATATGCTATTCTGGGGCAATTCGAGATCCCTCACAACGTGTCAATATTCTGGCCAGTTCTCTGAGTCTTGTTTTGGCTGTGTCTGGAAAGGGAATTGTCTTTGGTTCGTGTGCAGAGAAATGCTTTGATGTCAGATCTCCTTTGGATGTGCGGAATATGGCTCAAATCTTCCGGATTTCAAAGTCTAAAAGTAAAATATGCATTTCCGAAAATCCCAAACAAGTTCTTAAACACGCATTTTCAAGGAAAACTGTTCTTGGTGTTGTGATTGGTGTTCATTCTGATCAACTTGATGTGTGGAAGAGAACTAAATCTTATCAATATTCGTTGATTGAACAGGATAGTCCATCAGACGAGCATATCAGTCAGAGCAAAAGACTAAAAATTGAATAACTTATACTTTGTTAGTTTTCATAGTTCTAAGTAAATTTTTATTGTATTTTGAACCGTTTAATCGTTTTTCTTGTATTTCTAAGATTTAAATTTTGTATATGGTGAACCTCGAAGGAGGAGTGAGTTTAGAAATACAAGGAAAAACAGACGTCGCATTACTTTAAAACTAGATTCATTCCATCTAATTTAGTATGTTTTAAAAGAGTAATACGTCTAAATGAAAATTAAAATCCGAGAACTTAAACGTGAATATACAATGGGGAAAATAAGTTGTGGACGCCTATCTTTTTTTAATGACATGTTTTAGAATGATTACCATTTTTGATAGCTTTTATAATGAAATCGTGTATTATTTTTAATCTCTTTTTATCAATGGAATTATTTGTCATTCAAATTTTAGAATTAATGTATTAATTATTTTCACGAATTTCAAATAATTATCATTGAAACTCCACTTTAATTGAATGTCAAATTATATATGGGAAAAAGTGATGGGACTATCAAAGAAATATGAATTTTTTCCGCAATAAGATATAAATGATTATCTTTATTTCGCTTCTTTTTCTTTCGAAATGATTGATTAGTCGTAATTTCAATAAAATTGATTAATCGATTCTGATTTGCTCTCTTACTGATGTCTGATTGTCTGCCGTTGGGGGACAAAACCGTCCGTATCAGCTTTTGTTTGCGACTGGGATTGGACATGTGCCATCCGCACCGTTGTCGGTGTGGTTCGATGATCTCACAAAGCGGGTTACACACACTGTTATGTAAGAGGAGTGCTGGCCGTTTACCGCGCCATGCATTTCTCAATGATGTCATGAAGAGGGTTTTGGATTCCGCCAGATTCCCGTCCCTTTGGAACCGGTTGGATTCCTTCGAAACGACGGAAACGTCCTGACGGGATGACTACGTTCCTTTCAGGGGAGGTAGGTCAATCGTTTTGGACGGTAAATCTTTTTCCGTGACGCTGTTGCTCTAGATAGCATGTTCTCCAGGATACGCTTGCGCACTTGCGGAGTAGAGAAAGAGATCGAAATACGTACTCCTTACTGACACTTACCAATTTGTCTCTTTTGCTTTTGAGACCACTGTCGTGGTCGATAAGGAGGCCGAGAGGTTGTTGCGTATGCTCGATGATAAAATTACCTTGAAGACGAATGACCGGAGGGAGGCTTTGTTTCATAGATTCTGATTAGTATAAATACACTTTCATTTTCGCTCGTTATTAAAATACTCATGGCGACAAGAAAAGAGCATTATTTGGACCTAAAACAACAAGTTGTAACTGCATACCAAAGAGGTAAAAGTTATGAAAAGATTTCTAAATTGCAGATATTACCAAAGAGTACTGTTGGAATATTACCTAATGGAAACAAGACGAAACTACCATTAATCGATCTGGATCAGGTGGTGCAAAGAAAATAACTCAACGTTCTTGCTCATTAATGAAAAGAATAGTCCGTACAAAACTAAGAATTACAGTGCACGACAAAAGTAACCGGACAAGCCGAATCAAAGTTATTTCATGGCCCGCCCAGTCACCTGATCTCATCCCATTGAGCACGTCTGGGCATATATGAAAAGAAAAAATAGGTGAAAAAACCCCAACATGTCACAATGACCTAAAAGAGGAAATTATCCAAATTTGGAGATCAATCCCGATAGAGTTCATACAAAAACTAATTTTATCAATGAAGGATAGAAGCTACGCAGTGTATAATGCCAAAAGAGGCAATTCTAGATACTAATTTTTGATTATTTTTAACTGTCCGGTTTCTTTTGTCGCACCTCGTAATTATTTATGCTTTAAATTTAATGTACAATTGAATAAAGATTAAATTAAAAATGTAAAAAATTGTTTTTCGTGTAAATTAATGTACAAAGGGTGATTTATGTGAAAAAAAGTTTTAAAATGACTTAAAATAATGGAAAATTTTGGCTTGTCCGGTTACTTTTGTCGTGCACTGTACTTGAAAAGAATTGGCATTAGTATCCATTCATACAATTACTTATACACTACGCACTGAAGGTATCAATAAACGAAGGACCCGTCGTGTTCCATTATCAAAGAAAATAAACATTTCTGCACGACTTAAATATGCCAAATATCTTTTAAATAAAGAAAATGAATTCATAAACAATATTTTATGGTCGGATGAATTAAAAATAAAACTTTTCGGACTGAACTTATATCAACGTGGCGTTATGTGGTTCACTAACTCTCTTGAATCTCGCAATTCAGGCGTATTCGAAACCCTCAGGGAGCATCTAAATCCAATCAGACGTATAACCAAAAATGCACCATACCTACCATAAAGCACTGGGGAGGAAGTATCATGCTGTGGGGCTGTTTTTCATCAACAGGCGTCGGTGAATTACAGTACGTTTTTTAATTCAACGAAAATTATTTTAATCAAATCGGAAGAAAATCAATTTTTAACGAAAACGAGTTTTCGACCTTTGACTCATTTGTTCACGTAAGAATAACGCAAAAACAATCGAAAAACATAATGTTTTTAAAGAAAGCTCGAAGTTTTTAACTATAAAAAAATTTTAAGCATTACAAAATTTCAATGGAGTAAAGTATAAAACATGCCAATAGAAACAATAAACAAAATCATAATCAATGAATCCTATTCCGAAAATAAGAATCTAACAAAATTTCCGTAAAGTTTTTTTAATTTATATGCCTCTTATGAATGTATTCAGCATAAAAGGTCATTCGGAATACTATTACAAATGGAATGCTACAACAAATGGCATAAAAATTGTAAAAATGGCAATTCTTTTAAGAATTAATTTGGAATAAAATACCGTATTATATCAGGTAATGAGAAATTGGTCAATCCTGTATTTTTATATTAAAGCCATGCTGACTTTTTATTTAAATGTCATCCTATGATCTAAAAGATAAAAAAAACTCAGGAATTTCAAGTTGATGCAATACAATTGATAATTGAAGCTGGGATGAAATTAAAAAGAACAACAGTAACGAAATGCTTTGAAAAAGCATTTAGCAAGTGGCAAAGCAGGACACTCCGGATGACTTTACACCTTTTTGCTGTCAAATATCCGGACTGAGACGTCAAAAGTCATTGTTGTGGTTTCTAATATCCGGACTGAGACGTCAAACGTCATTATTGTGGTTTCCAATATTCGAACTGAGATGTCAAACATCATTATTGTTGTTTCTAATATCCGAACTGAGATGTCAAACGTCAGCCGTCTAACAAGCCCTGGTATTTTTCGGATTTTGTATCATTATTGTTGTTTCTAATATCCGAACTGAGATGTCAAGGTCATTACTGTGGTTTCTAATATCAGAACTGAGATGTCAAACGTCATTATTGTGGTTTCTAATATCCGAACTGGGAAGAGTGCCGGGAGAATTCCCCGTCACACTCATCTGAATGACGTTGTGAGGAGGGCTCTAGAGTCGGCTGGTTTCCCTTCCACCCTAGAGCCAGTCGGCCTTTCCCGGAGCGACGGCAAGCGTCCCGACGGGATGACGACCTTTCCTTTTAGGGAAGGCAAGTCCCTGGTTTGGGATGCCACGTGTGTCGACTCTTTTTCGGCGACAATGCTTCC
Organism: Octopus sinensis; assembly: GCF_006345805.1. Classification (NCBI taxonomy): domain Eukaryota; kingdom Metazoa; phylum Mollusca; class Cephalopoda; order Octopoda; family Octopodidae; genus Octopus; species Octopus sinensis. The sequence continues at coordinate 360,779 of NW_021831752.1, read as the reverse complement.
CAGGACTGTCGCAAACCCGGGTTCCGCCAGTGCGCTGGCTGAAGAGACAAAGATGACGAAATACCGGTGTATTTCGGACGCTTTTGAGTTTGCCCCCCTCGCCTTCGAAACTCTGGAATCGTCGGAAAGGCTGCGACTCAACTCCTCACCGCCATTGGTAGAAAAATCTCCACAAAAACAAACGACCGGAGGGAGACGAGCTGGCTGTTCCAGCGAATCTCGGTTGCTGTGCTCCGCGGAAACTGCCACTCAATACGCAGCGCGGCATCGTTGAGCTGACCCTCAGGCCCTCGACAATTCCCTTAGCCACCCAATTGCTTACTTTTTTCTTTCTTTACGATATCCGAACTGAGATGTCAAAGGTCATTACTGTGGTTTTTAATATCCGAACTGAGATGTCAAAGGTCATTACTGTGGTTTCTAATATCCGAACTGAGATGTCAAAGGTCATTACTGTGTTTTTAATATCCGAACTGAGATGTCAAAGGTCATTACTGTGGTTTCTAATATCCGAACTGAGATGTCAAAAGTCATTACTGTGGTTTTTAATATCCGAACTGAGATGTCAAAAGTCATTACTGTGGTTTCTAATATCCGAACTGAGATTCAAGGTCATTACTGTGGTTTTTAATATCCGAACTGAGATGTCAAAGGTCATTACTGTGTTTCTAATATCCGAACTGAGATGTCAAAGGTCATTACTGTGGTTTTTTATATCCGAACTGAGATGTCAAAAGTCATTGTTGTGAATTTCAAATATGTTAATGTCAAAATTACGTATCTAAAAAAATATAAATGGATTTTGTCCGTTCGGAATGAATACTTTTGATAAAACTATGAATACTTCTTCTCGTGTTAGTAAAACATATAATAAAACAAATTTGGAAGCCAAAATGAGAATTATATCTGCTTATCAAAATGAGGATGCAGATTGGCATATTGTGGCGGATTCGAATGGAGTTAAGCGAAATACAGCTTATAAATGGATACGAAATGCTTCACAACCTAATAAAACGTGGAGGATTCAGATGGTCAAAAATCACAGACACTGAAATATCGAGAATGATAAACTATGTTGAGGAAAATCCTGTCATCACTCTAAGTGAAATTTGTGCGAGACTATTTAATGAAACTGGAATTTCTATCCATTATTCGACAGCAGCTAAATATTTACATGGAAAATTATTACAGTTAAGAAAGTATTTTTATTTTATATTGGTAAAGCAACGTAAAAGCAAGATATCAAAAAGGTGTACTATTAAGAAGGACTCTCCGGTTTCTGATGATAATAAAAATTGTACCTATAAAATTTGCAACAATAATGATGAAGAATTTTTGCGAACAATTGATTCCTTTGAAGATAAGAATCAAGAGAATAAAAATGATGAGGATATAGAGAAAGTTGGTTTTTGTGATGCAATGTGTGCAATTGAGACCATGGAAAAGTTTATTCTACAAAATTCACCTTCAAATATACCAATTATGGATAAATTACGAACTGTAATGCAAAATATAAAAAAGGAAAAAAACTTTTAATAACTGATTTTATGTGTAAAAATAAATAAATTCGAATTTTCGTTAGAAATAAAATCTACTGTATTTGTAATAGATGGAATAATGAATTCGCTTAAATATTGCGAAATCTTGGTCGCTAAATTAAATTTGACACAACAATGGACATTTCACATGACAGCGACCCAAAACATAAGAAAAAATAACTGTTGAATAGTTTTTTTTTGACAAACCAACCAATAACTACAAGTTAATTAATTAAAAGCTTCAAGGGCGGGAAGCCGACGCGATCGAGAAAGAGTTAGAGCGTACTATCGCAAGGGATATCCGCTCGAAAAACCATCTCGATTCGCGGGCGTCGCCTGTGATGGCAGACATGCGGGACCCGATCTCCTGAACGAAGCTGATTGCCTTACTGCCCAAGGAACCGGAGTCTCAACCGCGAATGGAAGGAATTGGAACTTCTCCGTAAGTGAGGAGTACTTCGCATCTTTTTGCATTCCGCGGTTGTGACAATAGATCCAGGAGCGGAGCCCGACATCAGCAGGTTCTGAGGCGAGAAAGAGTCCACACACGTGGCATCCCAGGTGAGAGGCTTCCCCTGTTGAAAGGAAACACAGTTATCCGTCAGGCCTTTTTCCGTCCCCCCGATCGATCCCAGTGGGTTCAAGCAGGGAGGGGATTCCGGCGAATAGTTACTAAGGAACAAAATAAATGTTTTGGAATGGCCAAGTCAATCACCAGATCTCAATCCAATCAAAAACATTATAAAAATTTTAAATATTAAATTTGGTTTAAGGAAATCGAAAAACATTCACGAATTGAAAAAAAATTTGCTATGAAAATGAAAAAATATTACTCTATTTGAATGTCAGAAGCTTATTTATCCGTACAAAAAAGATTGAAAGCAGCAATACTAGCAAGAGCAATGCAATATTCATTTGATTTTGTTCAATGACTTTTTTCCTTCTATAAAATGACTTTTACGAAAAATCGCTAATTATTGCAGTATAAATAACTCAAGTCTTTTGAACAATTAATTTAAAGCGTCTTATATATTCTAATTTCTTTTTTAACTACAGTATTTAATCTTATTTTCGAGTTGAATTAATGAATTTAGTCAAAATATGCAAGCCTTCCATGACTTTTTAGCCCCACTCTATGGAAGATAGTATAAATTAAGTAGGAACAGATAGCACTAATCCTTTCAAAATAAACTTAACATCAAAAGTACAGCCAAAATATCCTCATTAGTGAGAGATGAAACACAAAAGATGGTGGAGGAAAACGAAAGAACCTAATCTAGAGAAGCTGACTAGACATATTAAGTTTGTAAACGATGGATTCATTCAAGACTGCCTTCCTGTTCTCACTTATCAGAAACTTTCAAATAATAAATCACGTACTCAACCGAGCGACCAAACAACCTCCTCGATCATCGTTTTATATGACTAACATAGAAAATATCCAATCTAAGACCAACAACAAGACCCACTTGGCAAGCCATGTGTGCTTAAAAAAATAATTATATATTAGTGCAAATGATGAAGAATCGTGTCAATACTCTAAGAATAACCTCAAATCCCCAACCGGCAAATCTCTTAATTCACAACTCCCCCAACACTGTGACAATGCACTGTTCATAACCTCGTCAAATAACATCAAAACCCTAAAAATACACACAAAAACAAACTCAGTGGAAAAACAATCGACAACTGACTACAGTAATGAACGTCCAACTGAATTTGTCTCACAATCTTTCCAGAAAGCCTGCAAAGTCGAATACTTTCCACAAAGTTCTAGAAATACTAAAAAGAACCAACTTTGAGAAATATTTTGGTAATTCCATTCAAAATAAGAGTTGCATCACCTTCCAATGGACAGTAAAACTCGGCCCGTTCAGCAAAAAGGAGTTGAATATTTTTTAACAGACTTTTCGAGTCATTCCTGACCACATCAGGACGCCACCTTCGACTGGCGGACACGAGACTTGACTCGCTGTTTGTCCGATCTGAAGGGGGGAAACAGACTCCCAATAATTCAGATATACTTCGAAAACACCCACATATCTCCATCATCTCCGAACTGACTTTGTCCTCACTTGGGCAGTCTAAAGTCCCCATTAGTAGCTTAAATGACCAAATCAGACAAACCTTCGAAAACCGACAGCCCAGGAATTGAGCATACAAGCCGAGTGTAATAGAACTAGTCTTCCTCAAGTGAGATATGGTGGATTGGACAAGGCCTGGCCTGGTGGAGGGAATCTAAGTAGTAATGGGGACAGTACAATCTCGTTTATTGTTTCATCAGCCAAAACAGTGCAGAGTTTAGCATGCACGATCAAGGCCGACGTATTTGTGAGATCAGTCTGCAAGTCACCACTCATTTCCTTCTTAAATTCTCTTTGAGATATTGATCTGATAAACGACAGCACAAATCCAACGTCCAACTCCTCTTCTTCAATAGTCAATGTCACAGGGACAAGATCAGACTTAAAATACACCTCTAAATGTCAAAAAACAAATACGTTCAAAGAAGAACGAGCCTTAATTAATAGAAAAGAGATTTTGGTGGACACATCACGCACAAACCGGATTATAGTCTTGGGAGACACTTCCAATGTGGAAGGATACACGACTTGGGTAAGCAGAATGATTACTTTCTATATTTTCAGTCAATTCTTTAACATGAAGAGATATTCGAGCACGCAGAATATGTACAAATATCGAATCAGTGTCACTAACATAATCATCACATTTGTACAGTTGGAAATGCCCAGACATGACAAGATTGAGAGAGAACAGACGTCGCAAAACAGGCACTAACAAATCCATCGCCTGTTTGTCATCAATGTCCTCACTATCCACGTTATTTAACCTCCCCACCGTCGAATGGATTGCCCAATAAGTGAAACCAAGTCACCGACAACATGATTATTCATTTCACACATTTCCTTCCTCATTTGACCGAAATTCTCACTTCTAAATACTCCGAAATACACTAAACTCAAAAAATTGTTCAAAAACGTTCTCAAATGTGGAAGAAGCCACTGAAAGGTTGTGAATAAACGTGACACAGTCAGTACTAAAAAATGTCTCAATACACTTCCAGTAGAAATAACCACATTACCTCAGGAAATCGAAAAACGTCTGCCAACTCCGTCAACTGTTGATCAAATGTTAGTTTAGTACTATAAATGAGAGAGAACACTACCCAGATATGAATTCCCTTCCCAATTCTAATGCTGAATATCCCAGTTTGATAAGTAAGAGGACTGTACTATGCAAATCACGTGCACTGCAGTCATCCTTGTATCCCCCAGTGACAAATTCACGGAGAGCAATGGCAATTTCTGTTATAACCAAATCAGTCTGTTTGCTGGCCACTGCGAGAGTATCATTGGCTGAATGTGCCTGGTAGAATCGCCTTGTCTGAATATAAAATCTACAAATTGAAGAAAGGACGTACTCCACAGCAGTATGGTAGTCCCCCTGACTAGCCCAGTGTCTCAGTTTAGTGGGCAAATTGAGAAGCAATTGAAGTCTTCTTAGGGAAGTTTGATTGTTGTAACAAGCCAGGAGTTTTTCCCGTCCAGAAGAGATTGATTCGTGGATGTGGCCAGTCTGGTGGGTGATGGAGTCGAGACAGACACTCATTTGGGATATCTCGGGAATCATTTCGTTGAAGCCTGCCTTCATCTGGTGGGTTTTAGTGGAGGAATACGTTTTTGACTGCGTTTGTGGCAGAAACGAACTTGTTGTAGTTGTCGTAGACCAAATTCTGCATTTTTATCTCCAATTCTCTGAGATGCTTGTTTGTCTTGTATTGAATTTGGCTAATTTCTGAAAGAGAACTTGTCTAAATGGTGATTTGGAAGTTTTACTGCCAAAATGGTGGATAAATATTCCTCGGAATTAAACAAATGTGAGTTTATGTCAAGTCCATGTGCACCACTAGACTCCCAACCCATAATTTATTAATTATATTTATTAATGTTAGCAATTAATGATTAATTAATTATTCGAAGGTTCCTTGGGACTAGTGCTTTTACGTTTATTGGAAGTCTGATGGCCGGTGATACAATTGCATTTCTTTTTCAAATTTTCAAAGGCTTTGGGCCACTGCTTTATTTTGTTGTTCGAAACGTCGAGGATTTTTAAATTCGGAGTCTTGCAGATGTTTTCTGAGAGGGTGACAATATAATTCTCGTCGACCAGCAAAATTTCAAGTCCCTTCATCAAATTAATTGCTGGAGGCAGGCCTTCCAAATAGTTGAAAGAAGCCCTCAACTCGACCATTCGGTAAAGGTAAGGAAGATTTGCTGGCAACTCTCCAATTCTGTTTTCAGAAATGTCCAATTTTTTGACTGAGCCGAGAATTTGGATATCCTCACTTGGGAAGGATTCGATGTTATTTTTTGATAGATTTAAATATGTCAACAATTTGAGAGAACCAAACGTCTGTGGTAAACTCTGGATTTCATTTTCCGATAGGTCGAGATATTCCAAATATTCAAAAGTGGTCAGACTCTCGTCAAATTTGGTTAAAGAATTTTGTGACAAATCGAGTTTCTCCAAATTCCTCAGTTTGTGCATATTTGATGGCAAAAAACAGAGTTTGTTCTTCGAAGCGCAGAGAATCCGCATCATTTGTAATTTATCAAAGTTCTGGGAATTATTTTAACTGTCAACCTCCGGGAATTGTGTCACGTTGTTGTCGTCAAAGTACAGTTCTTCCAACAGTCGGAGGTTGGGAATGGCCTTTGGGAGTTCGTCCATGTTTAGGCTGACCAGTTCCAGGACGGTTAGGGACACAAACAACTCACGTTTGTTCAATAAAGTGAAAAATGAGTTCCGGGGATCATCGGAGACAGACCTGGAAATTTGACTGTCCAAGTTCACTTTAATGGGTTGTGTGATATTTTTAGACTTTTGACATTTTGTGGAATGTGGCACGTTTCCACTTTGTTATTGCACAAATGAAAATCCCTCAAATTGGAAAATGACTGAATCGACTTTGGAATGACTTGTAATTCAAGGTTGTTGAGATAAAAGTATTCGAGGGACTTGATCTAAACTAGAAACAGTCCTCCAACGTTAAAAATATTTTCGGAGAGTCTGGTGATTGGATTATTGCTAATGTCCAGATAATTTATCAGTTGAAGATGTCCCAGGTTTTCGGGTAGTGCCTCAATCTGGTTGTGGGCGATATTCAGTTTGTTAAGCCGACTGAGTTGTTGTAGCTCATCTGGGAGTTCTCTGCAGTACAACTTACTTTTCTCACCTTATTTGGTTGTGCGAGGCCAGCAGTGTTTCCAAGTAAACCAGGTTTTTGATTGTTTCGGGTATTTCCGGGATGCAGTTCTCTGAAATGTCCAGAAAGTGGATTAAGAGAGAATCAGTGACTGGGGAAATGTCCTCCAGTTGGTTTTTTGAGAGATTCACGTGTTTTATTGACTGGTTCATGGCAAATTTCCGAGGTATTTTGACCAGTTGGTTTGCTGACAAATCAAGGACTCGTAATTTTTTGTATTCGTCGATATCTTTGGGGAATTTTGAAATTTTGTTGTTAGACAAGTATAATTCAACAAGGTTATATTTCAGCTGACAAATTGAATTCGGAATCTCTTCAATGTCGTTATTTGACATGTCTAAATAGTTCAAATAACGCAGATTTCCGAAGGATTCGGGGACATGGGTGATGTTGTTGTTTGAGAGGTCCAGTCGACGTAGAAAGGAGACTCGGTCAATCGTCTGAGGAAGTTTAGAAATGGTGTTGTATGAAGCATCCAGTTTTTTCAACGTCGCCTTTTGCTTTGCTCCGATTGGAGGAAGTCCGTTGAGACGATTCCGTGAAATGTCAAGTGACCCCGTTAGTTCATATGCTTGTTTACGGAATGTCTTGATAATGTTATTCGAGACGTCAAAGCGAAGGATGGATTTGGCTTTGTTGATGGCTGCAGGAAGAGCTCTGATTTTATTTTCCCTTAAATCAAAATCGAGCAATCCAGTGGCTTTGGGGAGTGTTGGCGGGATTTTTTTAATCAAATTGGAGGACAAGTCGACTTGTCGCAACTCCTTGAGACGAAATAGGGTCCCAGGGATCGCCCCCAACTGATTGTATTTGGCGTCTATTTTTTGCATTGTATACAACGAGTTTATGTCTTTTGGTATTTTTTTGAATTTGTTGTTTGAAATGTCCAGTTCTGTGGCGTAGTCGCAAACCTGGGGGTTAAAAAAGATTCCCAGCCTCTTCGTTTTTTAGTATTTCTGGGGGGATTGCTTTTATTTTTTGAGAGGCGTATTTAATGAAAACACGTCTTTTACCCTCAGTGGCATGTTTAATGTGAACTGCCAATGCGGGGGGCAGTGCTCTACGCTACAATCACAGAATGATTACTTTATTTTGCTTCCTGGACCCGTTGGAGGGGCTGGTTTGGATTTACCCTTATTTCCAGAAGTACTCGGACGAGATGTCCCGGATTTGGATTTGTTTTCAGTCACAGTTGCCATCACACAATTCAAATTTATTTAAATTTTAGCATTTTATTTAACGTCGCATGGATACTGACATTTTTTGCTATGCAACCGATCAAACCTAACTACTACAATATATCGAAGGATTTACCTGTCTGCCTGTCTTTATTCGCAATGCTGTAGTCTGAGGTTCTACTAAAAATTCTTTCCAAAAGTGAAGACATTTTTTAACCAAATTGACTTGTACAGAACTTTATATGTCAACTAAAATCAAAAATGATTGCGATTTAATAACAATCCCACTACATGCTTTCTTGGTCCACGTGCACATAGTGAGCAGGGACTTTCAAAACTTATATTTTAGGAATCACTCCAAAACATTAACTAGATCACTACACATTGGGGTGTTGGTAAAAAATTTTTTTGAGAGTGATGCTTTCAAATAGATACAAAGATTTCCATTGGTCTTTGACAGTATCGTATCCAAAATACACCTTATTTAAATTTTGAAAAAACTGGAGATAAAAGAAAAATTGTCATAAATAGGCTTTCATAGAAAATTATTTTATAGCACTCTGCGTTTCAATAAGGACTTAAGTGCCTAAGGTTTCTCTTGTGTCCGCCGCTAAGAAAACATTGGACAGCATTTAATTAGAAAATTATTGAGTTGTCAGATTTACATATTTTAAAGTTATTTTGAATTTCTGTTTTGTAATTTAATTTACATTGTTACATCAAACTCCTCTTTTAGAGCCCACGTTTACTACAGTGATGGGCAGACCCATCTGTGATTGTATTTGTCGATTTGTCATAAATAAAAACGTCGGGTTTTTTATTCTGGATATAGATTGTACAATATCATATTAAAATAATAATTAAAAATAATCTTCTGAATGGTTGGTTAATGGAAATCATTCCCCCATGACTGAAGGGAGACTGTCTACTTCAGGACCGCAACATGTTTTTTGATAATGAAGAAAATAAGTGCACGCATTGTAACTCGGCAAGAAAAACAGTTGATCACCTTGCAACTAGGTGCGGGAGAATGCTGAATAGCTCATATCTTAGACGGCATAACGAAGTAGTCAGATGTATTCACTTACATCTCTGTCGTCAATGTGGAATAAGGAAAACTAAGAAACTAAAGACACACTCAGTTCAATCTGTTGTTAGCAATGAATTTGTGGAGATTCGTGTGGATACTACGATTAGTACGGATACAGCTGTAGCGAATAACAAACCTGATATATTTGTTCATGACAAAATGAGGAATACAATTACTCTTATCGAAGCTGGGATTACTTCGCAAAATTGCCTCAAGCAGGTCGAAGTTGAGAAGTTCCACAAATATGATTTATTGGCAAATGAACTTGAAGCAATTCATCATGCAAAAGTGAAAGTAATCCCTGTTGTAATGACCTGGGATGGAATTGTCTCAAGATTTTTCAAGGGTCATCTTGATGTCCTCAAGCTGGAAGAAAGAGTAAAATCATATATTCAGACAGTGGTTCTGAGGAAGACATTGGAGAGCATGCAGGCTGAAGAGAGGCATGGTATATCGATACCTAGTGAGGAGAAAGCTGACACGGAATGTCAACTAAGGGCAGCCTCAGAATGTCCGCCACGTCCCTCTTCACCTCGGACAAAAGATTGGGAAGGACGTCAGTCGACTTAAAGCTAAATAATATATCCGTACCCTACTTCAGGAGTCAGTACGAGCACTATCCGGAATATGGAAAAACGGGTCGCACCCGGTACTGGCGAATATTTACCGCCAGTACTTCGAACCTTGTATTGCTTACGTTTGCGGATCATGGGGTCCGCGGCTATCGTGGTCCAACAGGAGGCGAATCGAGGAGGCCCAACAAAGGGCCCTCAGATTGACCGATCGTTGGTCACAACCCCCCGGTCTAACTTCTCTGAAGGACTTCATCAAGCTGAACCTGGGCCCGTCAGCGAATGCTACTCCATAAACGGCCTGCCGCCCTGTGCGATCTTGTGTGGGGTCGTGGAAAGATCACCGAGCGAGGATGAGGTCCCTGGTTGAGTGCATCGGGATCACGTGACCTATGTTCGGTTTTTAGCGTGGTCTTGGTGATTTAATAAATAAATAAAAAATTAGATGTTTAACGTTGTGGTTGTCCTACTTGTTCTCATTGTCACTCTCTACTCATCTTACTGCATAATTCAGAAAGTGATTACTCGGAAGTGCCCAACGAAGGAGGATTTGAGCGGGAAAACAATTGTGGTGACTGGGGGAGCCTCGGGTATTCCAATTTCACTCTAATCTCAGGAATTGGCTATGAAGTCTCAAAAGGACTGGCCGAACGAAGAGCACATGTAATCTTAGCCTGTCGAAATATCACCAAAGCACAAGTCGCAGCCAAAGAACTCACAGACATAACTGGCAACCCAAACATTCACGTGATGGAACTCGATCTGGCCTCATTTGACTCAGTAAGACAGTTCTCAGAGCAGCTCCACGAGTCCGAATCAAGCATATCCGCCCTCGTCCACAACGCAGGACTGTCCTGTTCTCAAATATGCTCATTAAACAGTGTTATCATACAAGGAGACAGTGGACTGCCTGGAGACAGTCATGCAAGTCAATTATTTCTCCCCCTTTCTTCTCACTAACCTGCTGATGGACAGACTGACTGAGGGTGCCCGGGTTGTGTTTGTCAGTTCGTGGGCACATGAAATATCCGGCAAGATCAATGAAAGGTTGTTGGGAGGGAAGGAATTGGACGTATTCAAGTCTTATGGGAATAGTAAACTCTGTCAAATCTATTTGTGTCAATATTTGGCCAGGAAATACTCGGAGGGGACTGTCACATTTAATGCTCTTCACCCTGGGACGATTTTCAGTGGGTTTTATTCGACTTTTCCGTTCAAAATTTTTTTCAAGAGTTTTTTTTGGTTGTTTGGGAAGGTTTTTGAGTTTTTTGATTGTGTAGACGACTCAAGAGGGAGCGCAGACTGTGTTGTATGTGACTTCTGACCCTCATTTGGAGGGAATTTCTGGTCAATATTTCGACAATTGTGTTTGGGGAGGAAATCGAGATTTGCGGGGGACCTGGAAATGGAGAAACGGGTTATTGAGGCTGCCGAATTGGCCACAGGAGTTGCCTTTTAAATATCATGAAATTATCATTAGTCGATATCCATTTTTCATTTACTCGATATCCTTGTTATAAATTAGTTAGTTAGTTAATGCACGTTCGCGTTGCCAGTAAACAAAGTTTATGGTTTCGCTTGTGCAATGTTTTTAACTATTCTTGTCGTTAGTTCCTTCCATCCCTTCCTTCGTCTTGCCCTCTTTCTGATTTCGTCCAGATTGTTTGCATCCATCAATCGGCCTCCGATCATAGCATATTCCTTCGTGAGTATTCCCGGGAGACAGTCTCTTGGGCGTCCTCTATATTTAGAGTATTCAGTATGGTCGAAAAATTCTTCCATGACCATATTGCAAGGTGTTCTTTTTTCATTCGTAAAATATGTCCAAACAAGCGCCAGCGGGTTTCAAGTACATTTAGACTTATAGGCCCACAGTTAGCTAACCTGTATAATTTATCATTGATATTTTCTTCGGCCACGAATAGCCGAGGAGTTTTCTCAGTTGACCCCTGTGGAAAGTGACCCCTTGATCTCTATCTCTGCAATACGACCTTTCAACATCCTGCCAGGCATAAGACGACGTGGACCGGCTATAGGAAAGACCGAAGCGGGGAGGAGATCACAATATATAATCAAATAGATTATATACTATGTCAGAATACACACAAGGACTCTCTCATAGACTCACGCTCTTACGGAGGCACCGCTACAAATAGCGACCACAGAATAACAGTAGCTCGGATACGTATGCAAAAAATACTTGGCAACATAGCCATGAACTATACAGCCAATACAAAACAAAGAAGGCTCGCTACGGAGGAATTGATTAACAATACCACGAAACGGAGGAAATATCAAGATAATATCGAACAATTCATAACACAACTAAATACAGAAAAGAGACCAGACGTTCTCCTAAAAGAAGTATTTGAGAAAATTAAACAAGCCGCGGAGGATAGTGTCGGATACAGGAGTAACCGCTCAAACAATTACACATACCATGACTCAAAACTGAGAGAGATGTCAGAACAACAAAGAGACATCCGTCTGAGAATCGAAAACTGTGGTATGGAAACCAAAAAAAGAGCTAAAGAATAAACGGAACAGGCTCCTTCATGAAATTAGAGACAGGGGACGCCTACTATGGATGAAATACTTAGATGATAAAGTTACTGAAATTGAAAGACTCCTACCTGGGAACCAGATATTCATGGCCACCCGATTACTTAATCGAGGCTCACGAAATACCAAAATATCGGTATGGGATGAGTCAGAACACATGATATTGGACGATGAAGATAAAGCATCACGAATCGCAGACCACTTCAAGAGACAATTCCAAACAGATGACACTTATACACCCACATTCATTGGTCATCCGCGAGGCTTACTGAACGAAATAACACCCTCGGAGGTCCTGGAAGCATTTCACCGTATGAACAATAACAGAGCTGCAGGATATGATGGAGAGTCCAGGGAACTACTCAAATACGCTCCCAACAGTCTAGCGAGCTTTTTCGCACATATACTGAACAAGCGTTTGCCCAACACTGCCCACTTCCAATTGGGACAGGAATAATAATACCCGTCCAGAAACCAGGCAAACGACGGGGACCCTGTGGAAGCCTGAGACCGGTTGTATTAGTCACCTCTCTAAGGAAAACTCTATCGACTATTGTTCGAAGCCAAATATCAAGATCAGTCGATCGTTATCTCTCTTGCAGTCAGAGTGGCTTCAGACCTGGAAGATCCACGGCCAATATTGTTTGGACCCATCGCTGGATCAATGCAATATGTCAGAAGTATAAACGATCCTTTCATGTCCTGGGAATCGACATGAGCAAAGCTTTTGATAGCATCAACAGGAGCAAACTACTTATCGTGTTAAAGAACATTATAGATGAAGACAGTCTACGCATGATACATATGCTATTATCGGAAACTCAACTTTTTGTCAGAATTGGCCCTAAAGAATCTAGACTATTTCCTACAAATTTTGGAACCCCACAAGGGGACACACTATCGCCTATATTATTTATCGTCTATCTGGAGGCAGCTCTGAGAAACTTAAGAGCAGAAATTGGATATATGGACAACCAAGTTGTGAAACTCATATACGAGGATGATCTTGACTTTATTACGGAGAATTCGAAATTAATAAAAATTATTATGGAGAAAGCAAAAACAATTCTCGATAAATGGTCACTCAAAGTCAACGAAGAGAAAACCGAAATAACCACCGTCGAACGTATGCCAACTCGCATAGATGAGAAGTGGCGAAACGTCCGAAAACTCGGATCTCTTCTTGGCGATTCTGAAGATATTATTTACCAGACGAAAAATACTATCAACAATTGCACTTAAAAAACTCCAATCTATATGGATGAGAAAAAAACAAATTTCGACTAAGATGCGTCTACGATTATATGATGCATTTGTTCGACCTGTCCTCATGTACAACGCAGGTACTTGGGGAGCATCAAAGAAAAGCATGGAGCAACTTGACACTTTCCACAGGGGTTATAAATTGTATGAAGATTAAAATATTTTTTAATATTATTTTATTGTTATATATTTTAATATTTTTATTAAGGTAAACTATTTTTTAAATAGATACAAAAGGCTATTGAGGTCACAGTTAAGTAGGTGTAGTGTGGATTTGAAAATGGATGGGATGGCTGTACCCACAAAAGAAACATTAAAGTCAATCGAAGAATTAAGAAAAAAGAAATTCGTCAACTCAGAAGCATTAATCTGTTCTGACATAACATTAAGTCCTAGTTGCAATAAATCAGGAAAAGATGACGATTGAATTAGAAAAGCAGCTTAATGTACTAATTATATAATTAAGAGGAAGCATTATTAATTGACTGCTAGGGAGTTGATTTAGAGGATATTGGGGACTCCATTCCCAGTTGTGAGCCACGATATGTCATTTATTCCTACAAAAAACGACACGACGAACTGCGAGTTTCCTACCCGCTTGTGGCCATTTATGTGAGGGCTGACTGTATTCATATTTGCCACTTATTTGCAGCCTGCACTGCCGAGTCCAACATGATCTATGCCTCCAGTTTCCATACGTTCACCAAGGATGCCAATCTGTCGAAAGTATGGGCTAATTTGTCACTTGTAGACTTACAATTGTGCTCTTCATGAACTTTGCGATGACTTGCTTTAGAGATTATTTAGGAACTATATTTTGGAAATTAATTATTTTCTTTTTTGTTTAATTGAGAATAATATTTTATTTAATATTTAATAAATAAAAGTGATGCAATCAATGTTTCCTGTTGATGGTGGTGAATGCTTCCAGGCACCAATAAACTACCTGGTTCCTGTCATTAATCGATTCCACTACGACCTACCTCCCAGTCCTTGTAGGATATTTATGCAGTTCGGATTTTGCCAGTTGAATTGACTTATTTATTTCCTAGTTTGGGATATCAATGTCCGGATAGTCATGGGGGTTCTCACTTTTATGACTATTTCGATGACCCTGATTGTGATGGTCTTCCGTCGACGGGGGATATTCGAATGTTGGTGCTCTTTGTGGTGGACGCATCACATTTCCGTTGTCGGATCATTTCCGATTCTGGATCGTATACGACAAATTATGAGAAACAGTCAAAGCAACTTAACTTTGACTTGATTAAACATTTTTCTAATCCGAAACAGCAGATCAGGCCAGAACACTTTCAAGTGGGTGATCGAGTGGCTGTTTTGATGAAAGAGACTTTCAAACGGTACAATCTTGTCAATATTTCCTAGTGCTGTGATAGACGAGTGTCGAGACTATGACTTGGTCGTGACATTGCTGGACGAAGGGTCTTCTTGCATAACTCAGAAGGAGAACATTTTTATCTTACCGCCCGTCCTGTCTTCAATTCGTCCACAGGTAGTGTCTGAGTAAGCAGAGTCAGGCCGTGGATGTGTATTTGAGTGGGATTGTTCCGTGCGATATGAATTCCGAGTGGAATACTCAAGTGAACAATCACGTGGAACAATTAGTTCAAGGAGAACAAGTCGTGGCCCACATTGAGTTGAGGTGACCACTTGTTGTAGACAGTAGAGCGGGGAATACATTTTGGGTGAATACTCTCATCAAGTGTTGTAAACTACCCATTTTGGATGTCCCTGTCATGCATTTTGACTTGGTTAATCACTTGATTGTAGAGAAGATGGGACAATCGAATAAAGATGTATGCTTGGTTATTAATTATAGCACATACACACACTCACTGAAAGACTGTACGGACACTCCATGTTCAGGTTATCCCCCGTTCCCATTGACTAGATCGGAAATTGGGAGGGAGTCGTTCGAAGGGACTATTCCAGTGAAGATTGGTCATGTTGAGAGTCCGTCAATGTTTTATGTGCATAAATGCGACTCGTTGGGGTTGTTCAGACAGATGAATGGAGATTTGTACAGTCAGTACTCCAAGTTTAAGCACTGTGTCCACCCGAAGGAGGGGGATTACGTGATCACAATATGCCCGGAAAACGACGCAAGAGCAGATTATTGGTAAGTCTGTGGTCTAATGGTAGTTTCCGACGTGGAATAGTGAAGGAGGTGTTGGGGGAATCACGATGTGAGGTCACGTGGGTAGATACGGGGGAGACTCCCACAGTCCTAGTGTCGGACATGTATATGATGCCTTCGGAATACTGCCGATTCAATGCCTTTGCTCACTGTTGCTGTCTCCTCCAAGGGGGACAGTGGTCTGCTCGGGCGAAGGAGGCATTCCAACGGTTGGTGGCGAGACCTGGGGACTATTCCGTGGAGTGTGGTGATGAAGGAGTGGTGAGACTCTTCTACCACTGTCCATTTCCTATCGACATATTGGAGGAGATGAAGTTGATGGGATATTCTCCAGATGGAGTAGATGTGGATGTAGTGTTGGGGTATATTCTGTTTAGAGGACTGAGGAGATATGTATTGAGATGAAGGATGCGTTAAGACTAGTCAGTCCTGAAGGATTGGCGATATGGATTGCGGAGTCACTTCGCTTCATGGTTGAGTACTGGGGGACTGACGACGAACTGTGGAATCTCTTGCTGGATTGTTTGAGAAGTCAAGTCATTGACGATTCTTTTCTTATTGAGTCCCGTCTAGTTTACATTCTCGAATTGGAATTGCAGGTTTTGTTGTTTGATTATTGTAGGGCTACGACAACATATCCTACTACCCGGATGGACTACTGGATGTCTGGGGTTATTTGGTAGACTATGAGAGGTTTGGTGTTGTGGGGTGATTGTTAGTTTTTGTGTGCAGGCCATCTATTTGGAGGCCCACTGTGTATTTATTCAGCACTTGATGTATGTGGCCAATGAAGAAAGTCTGTTTTGCGTACGACTTAGTTGACGATTGTAGTGGACTAACCATGTTTTGGAGATATTGACTGGACTCCTCAAATATGTTTCGACTCCTCTGCAGGCAAATGACCAGAACATTGTGTCCTCGTCACTCACAAGTCTTCTGACGAGAGATGCAGTTACTGATCCTCAAGTTGTTCTCCCCATTCTTAAATGCTTCACTGTCACCCTCAGATATAAACCGTTGGATTGTTTTTACATTTCAGAGCTGCATTTCGTTTTGAATGCGAAGTGATGGCCATGTGTGGTATTTGTTATTTGTTGAGGGAGAGTGAAGACATTCAGGTAGTCCTCTCTTTATTTACATTACAGGTTTTGGAAGAGATACTCAATCTTCTGCAAGTCCTTATTCCTAATATGTCTAATCCATCCTGCCTCATCAATTATAAAATTGTGGAAAATTTGAAAAGGTTGTTTTTTCTTCTAATTGTAGGCTATCATCATTCCCTGCCCCACTGTCTACGACGAGTGAATCACTGCTGGGATTATTCCGCAAACAAGAGGATGAGTCAGTCATACATCCAGTAGAGGCGGCTAACGAGCATTGGCCAGAGTTTTTCCTAGAAATGTGTAGTCATATTTTTACTTTTAAGTTTCCCCGTTGAGTTTGCTACCTCAATGAAAGAGTTTTGGAGGAGGGTTAATATGGAGGGAAATGGAAAATGGTAGGATATTTATTAATCCTAGGCTACAACCCATGGTCACGTGGGCGGAGACAGACTTAAAATTGTTTTTCGCAGTCCGTTTAAGCAATGTTAAGGACGAGGGAGTGGTGGTAGTTGAGGACAGCCAATTACTGTTTCGGTACTGATACAAGTCGTAATTTGTAGAGGAAAGTCTGAGGGGGAGTTGTATGCGTTCTTTCTCCCATTGAAGGGTTCGGTGGTGTCCTCTTCTCGATACAGAATCTGTTTGAAGGAAGTGCAGATTGTGTTGAGGAAGAAAGTGGCAGGGCGCTGGAAGTGTGTGTCCACTCGTAGTCGAGTATGTGCTCTTGTAATGTCCAGTTGAACTGGTTGGCTGTGGATCCCAAGAGGTTTGTGGATTCGGAATCAGAAGAAGACGATTCTGACTTGGAAGATAACTATTTCTTCAGCAAACGTTTGCTTTGTCCCCTTATTTGTAGCCCACAGTACCCATCTGGATAGTAGTGTGGACGAATTGAGTGAGCCTGAGGATTTTACAGTGTTGCGTCCTCCTTGTTATTAAAATTTTTTTTTTTTTAAACATACCTGTTTTTATCTCATTTTTTCCTAAGGCTAAAAAATTAAACAAAGTTTTTTACATATAAAACATTTAAAAATAATCCAAAGAAAATTTTATTTTAAAAAAATTTGACATTTTAAACAAACAGTCACAAATAAAATGCTAATTAGTCTTGGGACAAATTACTTAATACTTTGTAAAGTATCCGTTATTCTCCAAAACTGCATTTAAGCGATTTTATAATTGTTAACAAGCTTTTTACAAGTTTCAACAGGAATTTTATTTCATTCTTCAAAACAAAATGATTTTAATTCCGCGATATTTTTTGGATTATGCGCCCATACTTTGGCTTTTAATTCCTTCCAAAGGTTTTCAATCGGATTAAGATCTGGGGACTGACTTGGCCATTCAAGGGTATCAATCAAATGTTCTTCTAGCCATTTTTGAGTTTTTTTTGCGGTGTGCTTTGGATCATTGTCTTTTGAAATGTCCAATTTCCTGCAATACCACATTTCTCAATTGACGAAAATAGATTTTTTTCCAAAATATCACAGTATTTAGAAGCATTCAATATTCCGTCAATCACATGAAGTTCTCCAACGCCCAAGAAGAAAAACACCCCCATAGCATAAACTGCCACCTCCATGTTTAACTGTTGGTATGGTATTTTTGGACGATATTCATCCTCCGATTTACGCCACACGTAGCTTGTATAATTGTGTCCAAAAATTTCTATCTTTGTTTCATCCGACCAAATAATATTATTTAGAAAGTCGTCGTCTTTAAGTAAAATTTTTTTGGCATATTTTAGCCGTGCATGGACGTGTTTCTTAGTAAGCAGCGGAACTTTACGTAGACGACATTTATGGAACCCTTCTTTTCTTAGGGCATTTGTAACAGTCTGTGAACATACTGGTGTTCCTATCTCACCCAAGTAAGTAGAGAGTTGTTTACGAGATAATCTCGGATTATCAAGCACTTTTCGTCTAATTATGGAAATTGATCGAGATGATTTTTTTTGGTTGTCCTGATCTTGGCTTATTTTTGGTAGTTTTAAATAATTTCGATTTATTGATAATGTTCCATACTGTACTCTTCGGAATATGAACACTTTCGGAAATTTTTCGGATTGAGTTTCCTGCATTATATTCAAGAAGTATAAGTTTTTTTTATTTCTTCTGAATGTTCCTTTCGCTTAAGCATGTACAAAATATTAATCGCAAATAATGCTAATAATCATTTAAATATACGAATTAATCTGGAATTAGTATAATTTTTTTGATGAATTCAATTATTTTATCAAAAAGTAAATAAATAACTAACTGTCCCAAGACTAATTGGAACATGATATTCTATCTGTTGGAAATAAATGTGAAATTTTTCTATAAATAAAACGAATTTTGTAATTTTTTATGATCTAGGACAGCGGTTCTCAACCGTGGTCCCCAGAAAATTTTTAGTGGTCCCCAGGAATTTTCGAAAAATAAAAATATATTAAAGTTAAAACTAATTGTACAATTAAGTATAAATCAAAAACATTGAAATTAATCAAGCGGTTCTCAATCGTGGACCCCAGAAAATTTTTAGTGGTCCCCAGGAATTTTCGAAAAATAACAATATATTAAATTTAAAACTAATTGTACAATTAAGTATGTGACAGTCCGAATAAAATACACGCCGAATAATCTACACTTGTCACAAATGGCTGAAAAAATTAGAAATCTAAAAATTAGTATGAAAAAAATCAATAATTGATTATTTATTTTAGTAGAATCACATTATTATTTTTATTTAAAAAAGCGTGAACATGCGTGTAGTGAGATTATTTAAGGAAACACTGGACAAAATCAAAGAAATGAAAGACTCTAACTTTGATACATCGTCAATCGAGCGGCATGAGCGATACAGGCTCACAAAATTGGGAAAGAATTTCCATTTTGAAAATGGAAAAACATATTTTCGAAAAAATGGGCTTAAATTGCGTTTTTTCTGTGAAGATGAAATCGAATTAAAGCTTAAGTGCGTTGAGGTCCAACTTAATAAATAAAATTTAGGCGGAACATAACTATAACCCCTTTGGGAGAGACCGGCTTTTTTCGAAATTAAGAAATCTCTATTATGGATTGAATAGAGAAGAAATCTCTAAGGTGATTTCGAATTGTGCTTTCTGTCAGGTAATAACTCCTTTTAGTAAATATTCTTAGTCGAAAAAATATTGTCTACGAAGCCTCCGATTACGCCAATCATTGCAAGGAGATGTAGGGACAAATCATTGCGGTTTAATTGACCTCAGAAGATATTCGGCGTTGAATGATGGCTTTAGCTGGGTATGAATTTAATGTTAATAAATAGATTTTGGTAATTGTGGATTCTTTTTCCAAATATGTAATGCTTGAACTGTCGGTGACCAAATCTTCTGAAGAAATCGCAGATTTATTCCAAAGAATTTTTTATTATGTCGGGCCTCCGCTTATTCTACACACTGATAATGGAAGGAATTTTGCAATTCGCAAATGGATGCTCTATGGTACGAAATATGGTATAAAACATGTACGTGGGAGGCCTCGTGCTCCTTGGGTACAAGGGCAAGTCGAAAGGTTAATGATTTAAAATCGATTTGTAGATTTAATCAAAGCATAAAACGCTGGATATCGTCGGCAAGTTCTTCTCAAAATTGTTTTGGACGATATCGCGAATGCATAAAGGACATCGTGTATGATTACAATAACAGCATTCATTCTTCGACAAAAAAATCCCTTTTTATATATTCATGGGTGTTGAAAATCCTGGAAGGATTGATGAAGGGGGAATGGAGCAACTTTTAGCCTATGATTCAACTGGATTATCAGAGCACGAGAAAGTGCATTAGAAAACTTAATTATTGCTGGCGAAAAAATGATTGAAAAAAGAAAATGGAGATACGACGAAGAAAATATCAATGTCGGAACGACTGTGCTTTTAAGGTCTCAAGCGTCAAATTAATTTTTAGACAGGACAACGATGCCAATGTTCGGCAGTATCCGCTGTACGATGGACTTGATGTTAATAAGTATATTGTTGTCGAGCGAAGAAATGATCTCTATGTTATCGAAAAGGGAACGGTGAGCGGTTACACGGAATTCATATTTCTCGATTAGCTAAAATGATTAATTTTCATAAATCCATAATAAAAATAATTTTTTATTTAAATTAACGATAAATTTTATATGAAAATTTTATTAGGATAACCTAAAATGGAATAACAATATTCAAACGTATAAGTTAACTGCGTAAATTGAGGGTACTTTTGTCGAAGTGGTCGCAGTTTTTTTTTGAAGATAATTAAAATTAATTAATTTTTTTAGTGAAAAATAGATTATTTAATTTATAACCTCTATCAATAATTTAAATGGTTATTAAAATTATTTAAAAATTTATTTAACCATTTAGTCATTTTTAGTACGCGGCATCCAAATTCCAGGACTGTAGAAGGATTTATGTCTTTTACAATCTGTGCAAAAGATTCCTTATAGTTCTGTATTTGTTTTCGCCACATAAATTCTGAAAAAATAACTAACTAAAAAAACCGGTACTTTTGTCGAAGTGGTCGCAGTTTTTTTAGGCCTTTTAAAAAATCTAATAATTTTTGAGGTGGAATATATTATATTTTATTTAAGTCGCTCTATCAATAATTTAAAATATTATTAAATTTTTTACTAATTTATTTTCTAATTTTGTTTATATTATGGCGAGCATGTACCTAATATTGATATAAACTGGCACTATAGGTCACATGGAAAATTCTGTTGTGGACTTATGCAACATCAAATTCCGACAGCTCCCAATAAGTAAGGAGGATGCAGTGCATTTTCTGTTAATAATATTTTAATTATTGATAGAGCGACTTAAATAAAATATAATATATTCCACCTCAAAAATTATTAGATTTTTTAAAAGGCCTAAAAAAACTGCGACCACTTCGACAAAAGTACCAAATTGAGTGTGGTTGGTTTTGTTTATATAAATTAGTAAAAAAGGTTAATGAATTTTACATTAAAAATCATATTTTTAATAATAATTAAACATTTTGTTGTGTAAATTTTTAATTTCAGTAAAATTAAAGAATGTAATTATTCGGCGTGTATTTTATTCTGTCGCGAGCGCTGCGAGCGACCGAGCGCAGCGAGCGATCACTCAATTTCTAGATGCGATCAATCAACAAATTCATAAATTGACAAATACCCGTGCTGGTATTTGGGTTTAAATATATTCGATTACAAAAATTAAAATCGATGCTAAAGCAGAATGTGCTTTAAAACCGATTTCATAAATAAAAATAATATTTTAAAATTTGTAATTGATATTTTAGAATAATGAGAAAAAATCTAATGCTTCATAATTTATTAAAATGTCAAAACAGGAATCTTCTGAAGGAGCAAGCCTGTCTGCACAGTTCATTTGTGATTAGAAGACCTAATTTTAGAGATTGAAACGAGAAATAGCAATGAGATCTGTCAAATTATTACCCCCTCACAACCTAAACCAAATTAGCGTTCAGTATTCATTGATTTTACTTTTTATATTAAGGTCTACTTATAAATTATTTTATGGGATTCAATGGAAAACTTAAGTTATTTCAATTTTAAATCATGTTAAATTTAAATAATTTAATAAATATATTTGTTGATGACAGGCTTGTTAGGCGTTAAAGTCGCTCTCAGCGCTCGATCGCTTGCAGCGCTCGCGACATATTCGGACTGTGACATACTATTGGAAAAAATTAAATAAAAACAGCTATGTTAACGAAAATAAAATTTTATTAAAAATAAACAAGTGTCCTAAGACTAATTTGACCCACTGTATGAACTGCTCGCTAATTTATTAGTAATGAATGAACTGTGATTTTTTTATAATGATTTTTATATTTTCTGTTTAAGAACAATTATTTGTTAATGAGGAAAGGGAGAGTTAATGACGGGTGACTTAAATCTACGAAACAATAATATACGGTCAGGAAACCGAAAGGACAGTTTTAACCGCATCGACCACATTTGTTGATTGTGGAAAAGCGAGTGATTCGAGATTAAAGGCATAGGGAGTTGGGACGTCTGCCCCACTTACTCTCAGTATTGGGGCATCCAGAGAGTAAAACACAGAACCTTATATAAAAAAATATAATCCCAACTCTCTGCAATTGCCGATGATATTTCTGAACCGACACCACAAGTGTGCCATCCATTTTCGACAGTGATGAGATGGTTAGTTTTCATTACCGACTCTTTGACAGTGTCCATGTCCAGCGGCCTCAATGAGCGCAGATTAATAACCTCGAATAATGAAATACCAGTCCAACCTCGCACTCCACCCCAAACTTGTCCTTCAATTCATTGGCTGCTTCCAACGCAACATCAACTCCTCTCTCCAAACTCACAATCGTCACCGAATTGCCTTGTCGGACAATCTTGGCCTTTCCAATGGGCAAAGTGAAGTCATCCGAGAGCGCCTCTTCGGATACCGGAAACGATTTGGAATAAAGAGCCTCAGTCTCGAGGAATATGACTGGGTCGGGACTTCGAACAGCTGCCTTTAGAAGACCCCTGGCATCTTCACTGTCATATGGGGAGAGCACAACAAGTCCGGGGACACTCATATACCAAGCAGCGAAGCATTGGGAGTGCTGAGCTCCCACAGCTCCAGGAGACCCATTAGGTCCCCGGAATACAATAGGACACTTCATTTTGCCTGCAGACATATATGCCCCTTTTGCGGCCGAGTTGATGATCTATTCGAGTAATGTTGTTTTCGTACTTGATCTATTGCTTGTAGGGCAAAGTTGAATGTCATGAACTCACAGATCGGTCGAAGTCCTCTCTAAGTATAACCCACATTCAAACAACCAAGGCGGCACCCACGGCGAGTCCAGTGAACCCCATCTATTGGTTAGTCATGATTTTATGCCTCAGTTATTGGAGTATCCAACATTCGGGGTTGTCCGTGCTTGTCGTACAGTCCTTTGGTGATCTATTTTACTTAGGCATGGAGAATGCCTTGTAGGCCCCGTTATAGAGAGCTACTTCCTCCCCCAAAACGAACACGTTCTGGTCTCTGCTTAATTCTTCGTCGATGGCAGAGTTTAATGCTTCGCGTACTGTCATCTAAGGTTAGGAATTAGGACTACATCTCGGGAATTGAATGACGTGGAGAGACATCGAAGGGGAGTGTTTCTCCACAAGGTTTGGGTCTACAATTAGTAATTGTGTATAAAACCATTTTTACAGCATTCACATACATTAAATACCACAACAACAGTCAGCGTTAATTTAAGTATTAAAAGTTAAGAGTGATAAATTAATTCAGAAAAATCAGATAATAAACTCAGAAAAATTACTTTAAGCATTCCTCGTTCACGGAACTAAAAAATTTGTGACAATGGTCGACTTGAGGCTCGGTCTAACCACCACAGTTCACTTCTGCCATATTTCTCTATTAGGGTTTTCAATTAAATAGAAAAAATTGTTTATAGACAGATTCTAGACACTTTTTAGTTAAATTCGTTGTCAGAAAATCATTCAACTGCCAAAAAACTTATAAATTGGTATTTATTTCTAGAAATTTTAAATGGCATTAAAAATTAAATACGATGTGAATGATATCAAACCAATTAAGATTAATTTTAGAATTTTTTTAATTTTGATTATTTCAAAAAGAATGTATCACATTTTTAAACGACAGGCTTTCTCAGCCTCAAAGAATCTTAATCAGTTTCTCTTTTACAGGAATATGTGACACATCAAGTGTCAAAAATTCAAATTCTGTCTTGCATTCTCTTCAAAAATATTAAAAATTCGCCAATTTAAAAAAGATGAAAATTTATGATTTAACAAAGTAGACATGGTGCCTGTTAAAATAAGTTCGAAAAATCTTATTAAATAATTTTTGGAAATCAATTCTTAACAATGTCGTATTAAGTAGATTGTAATCAAAAATCGAAAAATATAATCATTTCAAAAATGAAAAAACATTCTTTAAGTGAATTTAAAAATGTCGTATTTCCGAGTTTATACAAATACGCAATCAACTGTCAGTATAAAACAAATTTTGATTTAATTCTCTTCAAAAATGCCTGATGATGATCAGTCCTCGGTTTATTTTTTGACTGTAATTTTTAGAATCCAGGAATAGAATACGAGGAGTGTAAAATTATACTTTTCGATATGGTTTATTTTATGAATATAATTTTCAGACTAACTACATGGATAATTTCGAAAACTAAAAAAGACTAAAAATATTAGAATAACACTTTACTGTTTGGTTTCAATTTTAATTCCTTATTTAAATACCAATATTTAATTATTTCAAATATATTTATTAATTCAATGCGACGTGGTGATGTGGAGGGGGTCCTCCAAAATCTCCCCGAAGACACGATTCACCGACTGTGTGAAAGTATAGACATACCTAATACAGCCTCGTACATGTGTGTCCTCAATTCCCCCCACACTCCCTCTAAAATCAGAGTACTGAAGGAGGAAATGGACGAACATCTCATCCAAAAATGCATGGCATATATCCACGAATTCATGTTGTGGTCTCTCCGAATGCTTAATTCACCCAAATTGGTGGACTTTCTTTGTCTATTTAGAATATATCCGAGGAGTTGAGCAACAGTGGATGTTATGGACTCGTCGCTAACTCGATCTGCACAATTCTTGGGAATCCCCGACAGTAATTTGGTGTGGTAGCGAATTGGCAGTGTCGTTGAGGTCAAATCTCTTAGGAAAGGTCGTGGGATTAGTCACGTGCGACTGGAGTGGCGTGTGGTTGTGACAGTGTCGTCCAGTTTGGCCAGCAAAGTGCTAAAACCGACTGTGTGTGTTACATTTGTGTGGGGGGATGGGTCGTCTAAGCATGTACAAGTACTATTAGGGTAATAAATGCAGATGTCTGTCCCTCAGTTCGACTCTCTCCGCTACACTGTGGCCTCGCTTCTCCTCAGAATGGATAAGTCACATCAATGATTAATTAATATTTATTATAGTTTTAATTAATAATTATATATTTGGGTATTTTATATATATGTGAGTAGGCTAGATTTTTTAATATTTTTGAAATGGTTTAAATTTGAATAGATTGTATAAATCAATGTGGGGACAATTGGAAGAGACGTAAGGAACCCGTGGTCGACAGGATAGATGGTCCAGTGACCACAGAAGAGACGCCATTTTAAATAAATTTGATTAATTTTTGATAAATATACACAAAACACAGAATAATTTAGTTAATTTTACTGCCAATATGACGAGCTCTAAGAGACAACAGTCGATGGCAAATGTTGAATATAATCCTTATTTATGACTTTTATCTATAATAAATTAATATTCAAATTATTTCTAAAATGTATAACAAAATAAATTAAAATATTTAGTTGACCTTAAACATGTCTCCGGTTAATCCCTTCCTTGAAGACAGCGACGACGAGTACTCTTTCGGAAATCAAAATCAAGCCAAAGCCGAATCGAAGAGGTCCAACCTTCTCAACGAAGCCAAAACCATAAGCCAAAGAAAACTCGAGTCAACTCAACGCGTAATATCCCTTATAAACGAGAGTGAGGTCACTGGACTGTCCACTGCAGAAGTACCTCTTTCTTTTAATCTCCCAGCAATTGAGTCGTCAGGGAGAACAACTCAGAAATATTGACTCCAAGCTGGAATCGATGGAGGAAAACCTCAAAGACTCACAAAAAAATATTGATGGAATGGGTAGTTTTTTCCGCAGTTTATTCTCCTTCAAAAAATCAGCACCTTCCGTTTCTCCTGTGAGGAAGGAGTCTGAGAAACCTTTGACTCAGACTGGTGTAACCCATTCTGTCGTGGAGGAGACTGGTGATTTGGATTCGAATGTTGGACTGATTTCATCGGGTGTTAGCAGACTGAGGGGATTGGCTCTCGGACTGAATGAAGAAATTGAACAGCAAAATAAACAACTCGATAAAATTAATAATCGTTCTGCGATGGTGAATCATCAACTCAGCACACAGGAGACAAAAATTAAAAAACTAATGAAATGATGTGTTATCTAATGTTCTATTTACATAATTATTGACCCAATAAACAACTGTCTTAGGCAAAATTATCATTTTCACAATTGTTATTAAATTGGTAGTATTCATGTCAGATATCAATTTAGTTATCCAGGGTATTACTTACGCCATTACGTTATGATTCATTTAAGTGAAACTTCAATATAGGCAAGAAAATAGCTAAATGGTGAGTTTTTAAACCAAGAAAATTCTACATCAGTGCTCTCTGTACATGCAATGATTTACTACTACAAAAATCGTTGAGTCTTCGAGAAGAATAGCCTGAAAATTTTCTAATTAAGTTTTCCTTGTGCTAGTATCTTTCCGCACATGCGTTTCCATGTCCTCTTGTTGTTTGCTAGTGTTCTTCACTTTGTAAATTGTTTGTTTATTCATGTAAAGTCTTCTCTTAATGCGGTAGTTAGAGTGACTCTGGAACTTTCACAGAATGATCGAACAAAGAAGCCTTCCATTGCGTATTTAGCAGATGATCTGCCCAGTCTTAGATGTGGCCAAAAAGTCGCCATATTGAATTCAAAATGTCCACGGAGATCGGTCTCGAACTAAATCTTTTGTATAATGTCAAGTTTATATTTTTCTTGGAAATTGTATAATTCTTCTCAGTTTGTTTCAATGAAATTGGTTCAAATTGTTTAATTCAGCTTTAATGATTCCCCATTTCGGTCAGTTATACGTCAAAACTGGAACAATAAACGTGTTATAAATATTTAGTTTTGTCTTTGCATTTAGCTTTCTTACACGCCAAATGTTTAAGAATTTATTATGCGATTGATATTATCTTTCTATGGGTGACATCTTCAGAGTCATCTAGCAGTGATCCGACTTTTTAACGCTTTCTCCAGTGTTCATCATAGGTGAGTATAGCTCCAACAATTTTCGTGTATTCCGTTTTATTATAATTGACTGTTAGAAATCATTTCGAAAATATATTTGGTCATGTTCTCTAATATTTTGTAAAAATTGAGAACAGGAAAAAGTAACTAAGTCAAAGAATAGTCGAGAACCTGAGGGGCAGCTCTATGACGCCACACTGCGTATTAAATGGCAGTTTCCGTGGACCTGAAATTAGGAAGACGATAAATAGAACTGGAACAGTGAGCCACCCTGTGGTTTGCTTTGTGATGTGTAGAAATATTTTGACACAGTTTTGCCAAACTAATTGGTAGTTTGATAGATGAGAGTTTTAAAATGTTTTAGGATGATTCTGATATTGTCTTGATTTAAAAGGTCACAAATATTTCCACAAGTTTAATTTTGTGAACTGAGTCGAATGCTTTGGACATATCCATTCCGAGTATCTCAGTGTTCTGTTTGTATTTCTGACATAAGCCAGCGGTCCTTCTATGTGTACAGATAACATCAGCGTGGATGTCCAGTTCTAAACCCTCTTTTCCCTGGCGACAAACAATTTTCCACCTTAATTCTTCTAGTCTCTAATGCGACCAGCGATGATGTTTTCCGGAGCGTAATAGTAGAATAATAGGTTTTAAGTTGGGTGGGGTCTTTTCTGTTTTCCCAGTAACTGCAATGGAATTAACCATCCTTTATCAAAATATAATGGACTGTTCTGTTGAAATGCTTTGTTCAGGATGTCTGCAATTGTTTTAGCAAGTTTCATTTGCGCGTACTTTACTAGTTCAGGTTGGATATTATCTGGTTCCTCAAACCTGCCGGCCTCCAATACTTCACAAGTGTCTATTGCCAAACTTAATTCTCCTACCGAATGTGGATAAATTTTGTGTCCTGATTCATCCGCTCAGTTAAACATTTTGTAACAAAACTCAGATAAAGTCTCTTTTTTTGTAAATGACAGCAGCTCCCATAGTAAGTTTTTTTCAGTTGGTTGTATGCCTTATACAGTCCACGTGAGTGATTACTAGGTTGTGGTCACTATTTGTCTTCAATTCCCCATATAACCGCAAATCTACAAGCAAATGTTTATGGGCAGCTTTGCATAGAATATAGTCTATTGGATTGAATATTTCTACTTTCTAATTCCAGTCCATGTCGTTTTGTGTTTGGCTAGATGACGAAATGCCGTGTTACATAAAAATAGGTCTAAACAGATACAGAATTGAATCAAAGGGGTTTTCCGGGTTTTTTTTATGGAATCCAATACATGTTTCCCCAGGTCTGACTTCCCCAGCTTTGGCATTCTTGAAAGTGTTGTATCAATGTTTGAGGGTGGATTAGAATTCATAAAGTTCTTTCGAGTTAGCATAAGCTTCGGGTCCAGTCGGCGCCTACACATTAATGAATGTGGCCAAAAAGTTGAGCCTGGTTCCTAATTTGATTTAAAACACCGGAATCCTGTCCGAGACGGACCACATCCGGAATACAGGCTTTTCTAATTTTCGGTTGATTACGAATCCCAGATTGTAGTAACGACAGGGAAGGTAATAAGTAGGGCAACCAATTGCAATTTTTTGCAATTAAATATAATTTAATTAAAATTCGATAAATAATAAAGTAATGAATAGACATTAATTTTAATTATATTTTTATTCGATTTAAATTTGCAATTTTTTGCAATTTTTTGTAGTCATTTTACAATTTTTTGCAATTTTTTAAATTAAAAAAAAATTTTTTTATTAAAAATAATATAATTATAAGTAAAAGATTATTAAAACGTGTTTTAGTTGTTTGTTGTAATGGGTAAAAGGACAGTGTCACAGAAAATTTCATTTTATGCAAAGAAATTCCCCGAGTTTGTTATTGACAGTGAAGGGAATTTATTTTGCTCCAATTGCTCAACTGTTGTACGGTGTGACACAAAATTTTTTGTTGATGCGCACCGTTCTTCAAAAAAACATTTAAAAGCACACAGTATTTCTTTGAATTTAAATTTATAGAATGGACAAATTCATCTCAGAGTTCACAAACATTTCTTTCGGCGATAACGGATACTCGAAAGGATTGGGGGATCAAAGTAACACAAGCGTTTTTGGAGGCAAACATACCAATTTATAAAATCAGACATTCTTCCCTCATACGGCTTTTTGAGCAGGAAACATATCCTTTGCCATCTGAATCATCTTGCAGGTTAAATGTTAAAGAAATATCAAAATATAAAATTAATACCATTCAGACTCATTTACTGTTGTTTTTTTTAAGTTATTCAATAGTGGGGAATGTGTTTTTTTTGTTTGTGATGAAGCCCAAATCAATGGAACTCGTTTTTTAATTACTTTGATTGGGAAAATCTCCACTCCAAAAAATCTTCATTTAGTATCGTGTACCAATCTATATTATCCGCCTACTACTTCAACAATTTGTGTTGAGGTGGACAAAGTAATAAAGAAATTTTCTATTGAACGTGAAAATTTTATATTATTCGTTACAGATGGGGCGAGATATATGACCAGTGGTATATATAAATAAATTTAATTTTAGCTGGGGCATCAATGAAATTGATATACCAAAATCTTTTCCACGTGACTTGCGTGTCACATTTATTGCACAACTGTGCTCTAAAGATTAAGGCATACTTCGCAGATGTTGATGAATTGATTTCGTCTATAAAGGCTGCCACAGTCAAAAACAAGAGACGTTTGGAGATGTTTTCACGAATCGGAAATCCACCCGAAGTTGTGGTTACAAGATGGGGAAGCTGGCTAAAAGCAGCAAAATATTACTCCCAGAATCTTCCAGAAATTATTAAAATCGTATCTGAATTTGAAGGAGATGGAGTTTTAATACAAAATGTTTTAGTTTTTAATTATTTTAGGCAAAAAAATCAGTGAATAATCCTACGTTGTTTCCAAGCTTAACCCAAATCAGTTCAAATTATTTGGGATTAATTGAAATGATTTCAAATACTGAATTGCTTGATTACTCCATTGCAACAGCTTATGGTGATCTAAACACCCTAGACTTTACATCAGGTCCATGCGACATAAAATCCTATATATCAAAAAAGCTTGAGAAATCAGGAATACTAAGTATTCTTGAATTCTCAAATAAGAATCTATCGCCAGAAGTTTATTCACATCTCAGAAAATGTAGCGCAAGTTCAGCATCTATCGAAAGGGCAATATCTCTTTTGACGAAAATTCTTAGTAAAGAGAGGAACTTTAAACCTGAAAATGTTCAGGAATATTTGATTTCCTATTACAATAAATAATTTCGTTAATTTTTTGCATAATGTAATGTTTACAATTAAAAAAAATTATTTTTGCAATTTTTTACAATTTTTAAAATTCATTTTTGCAATTTTTTTTATTAAAAAGTGCAATTTTTTGGTTGCCCTAGTAATAAGTGTATTCTATTGAAATATCTTTTTATTTTAGAAGGACGTGCATGAATGGTAAACCTGCCTGATCTGATTTTTCATAGTTTAAGCATTAAACAGAAACATTGAGAAAGATAAATACTTTTGGCCTAGATTCGCCACTATTGCTTAATCTCCTTTACTGAGAAAAGCGGACGAAAATAAATTGTTTTTCCATTGCGTTTGAGACGACTGGAGCTCCGAAGACTTACAAGGGAACCGAATCCAAAGAATTGAGATCACTGAAAACCCGTAAAGCTAATAAAATCTTATTGTAAGTCTCGAATGTCAGGCAGATTTAATGCCACACCATTTCTGTCGATAGAGCGGATTATAATCAGTTTAATATACGAAACTGTTAGTTACAACCCACAAAAGAATTTTTAATTTACACTGGGTTTTGCAATTAATAACGCTGAAAATGATAATATGAAAAAAAACAAATCAAGAATTGACAAAATTGTTTCCTAACGTTTAGTCTATAGACTATAGACTCTTTTCACCTAAAACAACTACGTCTCTTACACGGAATACACTGGCCAACAAAAATTAACAATCTATCACTGTATAGACATTACAGTACCGCTCAAATGTTTCGGACCACCCTATTTTTCTCAATTTCCAAGTCAATCCTAAATTATTTTTATACGGTTCTTTAGAGAAACTTATTAGATAAGCTTAAATACATTTATTCTATTCTAAAATTTTCTTTAAATATTTTTGTTTGGCGCCAATTGAATATAATTGATTTTTGACTCGATCATATGTTCCGGACCAGTTGCAATCATATGTTTCGAACCAGTTAAATCTCTTTAAATTTAAATAATTTTTGATTCAATTAAAAACAAAAGACTAATAAATAACAAATGCCGCGTGTTTCACTGGTTGATCGGGTCGCTATCATCACTTTTTTTAAAGATGGAGCTTCACAAAGAGAAATTGCCGAAAAATTAAAAATATCCAAAACTGCTGTTCAAAGAACAATTTCCAGATATTCATCCGTTGGACTATATTCCGACAGACCCAAATCTGGTCGACCGAGATTGTTATCCCCAAGATCTGAACGCAAATTAGTGAGAATTTCGAAAGCAGACCCCACAAAAACGGCAAATCAAATTAAATTTGATATGAAATTAAATTCTATTGTAAGCACAAATACAATTAAAAGATGCCTACAAAGAAATAATTTGAATGGGCGAAAGCAATGCCCAAAACCAAGTCTTTCCATATGCCATAAAAAGGCTAGAAAAAATTGGTGCATTGAGAAATTAACTTGGAGCCAAAATGATTGGGGTAAAATTATTTTTAGTGATGAATGCAAAATAAATTTGCATTCAAACACAAAAAATTATGTTAGAAGGCCACCAAACTCTAGATTTGACTCAAAATATTGTTTAAAAACACGAAAATTTTCTCCTAGCATTATGGTCTGGGGAGCTATTGCTGCAAATGGATGGAGAAACATTGTCTTATGCATTAAAAATGTTGATTCCGCAGAGTATCAGAGAATTATAAATGTTGGACTCGAAAATTTTTATGATGAGACCATGTATCTCCAGCAAGACGGCGCTCCTTCCCATCGGTCCATGTCGACAATGAATTTTTTTCAAAGGAAACAAATTAAAATCTTAGAAACTTGGCCGAGCCAGTCACCCGAACTGAATATTATTGAAAATATGTGGTCGGTACTAAAACAAAAACTTTATGATCTGGAACCAAAAGATCTTCCAGAGCTCTGGAATTTGACCAAAAAAATTTGGTACGAGATTGATAATTCGTACATTGAAAAATTATACAATTCACTTCCAGAGCGAATAAATGCTGTTATAACGAACAACGGAGGAAATATTAATTATTAACTTTTTATAAGTTTAATAAATTTTCGGTTTTTTTTAAACTGGTCCGGAACATATGATCGAGTATAAAATCGATAATTTTAAAATTGCGCCAAACATGAATATCTGTCCAAGTTTTTAAAATAGAATAAATGTGTTTAAGCTTATCTAATAAGTTTCTCTAAAGAACCGTATAAAAATAATTTAGGATTGACTTGGAAATTGAGAAAAATAGGGTGGTCCGAAACATTTGAGCGGTACTGTACGATGCTACGCCATTGTCTCAAGAAATCGTTGGAGGCCGGTGGAAATTATTTGGCCATATTTTGCGAATGGGCCCCAGAGCTCCGGCCAATCGGGCAATGGACGATTATTTCTCCGAACATAGAGACAAATATTGTGGAAGACCTAGATCTACTCTTCCGGCAGTTATGGAAAGGGATCTCAAACTTCATGGCAAAAGTTTCAAAAACTGGGACGACCTAGAATCTTTGCGGGATCTCGCCCGCAACAGAGGGACATGGACGAGGATGGTTCAGAAAATTGTTTCGCTTTTGACACGTGTGGGATTATAACTTTGTTTATGTTCCTACGGAATGTGTTATAATAATAACGTTTAGTCATGGAATGTGTCACCTGCAAGTCCTTGAACAGTCAGAAAGTTGGTATCCTGTGTGATTCTTGCTTTAACTACTTCCATCTAGGCTGCATTAAAAAAAGTCAGGCCCTTTCCAACCGGCTTAGCGCTCATTGCATGAACGTTTGAAAAAGAGTTTTTAGAACTAATACTCCATCTATTCCTTATTTACCAATACTTACTCCAAAGAAATTCAATCGAGACAATAATGACATATTTTTCCCATTTTGGCATATCTTTCTAAATACCGCCGCCTGGGACATGTCCCAATTGGAATTCCAAAGCATGTTAGATTTCTAGCTTCCGATAGATTGTCCACTTTAATCAAAACAGCAATACAAATTGACTCCAACGAAGACTGGGCGAATTTTTTTGTTTTTGGCCTAAATATTACCTGCCGACACTTTTCAAACCTCAAAAGCCAACCTCAGGAAAAGAGTCCGGACTAAATTAATAATCGGCGATTTCTTTGCCGCATTGAGGATTCCGATTCTTGTTAAAGTAAAGGAAAATGCCCTCAATTTGCTCCGCGATAAATACTCATCACGTCATGTTCCATCACGATCTATTTGTCAGCCTAAATACGCCCGTACTAAAATCACAAAAGACGAATTATTTCAAAGTTTAAAGTCGTTCCGTTAGAGCAGTCGTAGTGGCTTGACGTATACGAGACATCGCCCAAGATAGAGGAAAATGAACAAAACTAATAACTCTTATTGTTTCATGTGCTGCACAAGATTTGTCAAGATCCAAGACATTGAGAAAGTGCATAAACAATAATAATTTCACAGACCATTGATTTTTCTTTTTCATTTGCCCCGAATTAAATCAAATAAATCGATTTTCTTGATGAAATAATTTGATTTTCTGTTTCAATTTACTCATACATTTTCAAACAATCAAATCTATGTAAAACAAAATCGATTCCCGTTAACAACCAAATGCGAGAATATGGTTAACCATGATAAAACATTAACCACCACAAACAATATAAGAATTATAAAGAAAATAACAAAATTCAAAAAACGAATGTCAACGAAATCACTCAGCGTTATCGAAGAGGTAACTCGCAGCTAAATTGACATCTCCGTTACAAATACGTAGAGCCTCTACACACTGCGACAAAGGAAATCCAAAAGAAGAAGCAAGTGACTGAGCCTTAGTCATCTCGTCCTCTGTAACTTGCAATCTCTGAGGTGCAATATCCTCCTGTGCTAACGTAGCCCCCTCAGGCTGAACAAACTGATTCTCCAGTGTAAACCCTTCTCTAGCAGAATTGAGCAATTCCAACATTTGTTGAGGATTTTCTCTAATAAGCTGAAAAAATGTAATCTACACCACAACCCTGGCAATCTCTGGGTTCTCATCATTGATCATATTCGAAAAGGAACCCAAAAGTGAAGGATCAGCCAACAAAGTGTCACGAATTTGCTCAAAACTCGGATTATTCTCCAGCAATCTGCTCAAAGAATCTATTACAAATAACATTATGTAATAACAAACCTTCTTGTTGAATGGAAGAGGTTGTAGGGGCGGGTTGAGTTTGCTGTAGTGATTAGAAATAGGTTACATTGGACAGTAACAACTCAACTGCTCTGTCCACGTTTAAATAAGTGGTCCGCAAAGCCTTTTCTGCCTCATTTCGGTCGAATCCCATATCTGCGACTACACCAACTGCCTGTTCGAGAGATTCAGCCTGCATTGTTGTCAATGTCTGGGGTGGTTGAGAAACTGGTTCGGGGGCTGTGGGTTGGACAGATGTCTTCTTTAAGGCAGGGACCTAAAATGAGAGGAGGAATAGCAGACAATGCAGATTATTAGATTGGAAGGATTATAGTTGTATTTGCTCAAATTATCGTCGTTGTTGAGAATGTTTCCTATCCATAATGGTGGAGACTACCAGAATAAATCAACTTTATTTTGTCTGTCGGGAACTTTTCTTCATCAAAGCTTTGAGTGATGAGTTTTTTCAGTTCATAGATCTGCTTTAGTTTGCTATAAGTTTACATTTGTGTCCTCTCCGGGGATTTCGACTTGAAATTCCTCCTTTTTTAAGTTCATAAATCGAATAATCATGGCTAGACAACAAGAACACCACACTCAATATTTATTGTTATGTAATTAAAAAATCATTATTTTAATTGGTTATCACAAATATATTTCTTCTTTAATTAATGAACTAAACAGCTTTCTTTTATATTTTGTCAATTAAAATTGCTATAAAACATTTTACCCTGGATTACCAGAGAACAGTAGTGTCGAATAGGCGGGAAATATCATCTATTATCCAGCTTAATGTGAGGTTGGTGAATTCAACAAATATCAACTTAATTAATTCCTAAATACAATTCCTAAAATATAATTCCAACTTTTTTAGTGCCTATAAAATACAATTCCTAAGCCAAAGACAGTAAAATGGTAGCATAAAAAGAAAAAGATATCAAATAAGTCTCTTCCGTTTCTTATAGTCCTCCAAGTTAATAGACCGACCCTCCGAGAGCGTTGAGGAGAGGACCTGTACTTGATCATCTGTCATAGCATAAACAACCACAACCACTCTTATCCTCAATATTGACCAAATCCAACTGAATATCAAAATTATGAGCATCAAATAGACTATCCGCAGGCTTGTCCTCTTCCTTTAAAACCACCTCCTCCACCAGTCCATCTCCTCCCTCGTGCAAAGGAGAGGCCTTAAGTGAGGACAAACATATACTTGTGCCATAAATGAAGGACGACATTGTCTCCGAGTGAATGGATCAGACAATATTGACTCCCGAGTCTCCAAAATTATCTCAGACATGTCCAAAGCTCGATTCCGTTCGTTTATTTGCAAAATGGCATCCTTGTCTTTCCTCCTCCCACTGTCAATGTCCTTCAACTCCTTCTGGATCCTCTCCAACCGACCGAGGTCCCCTTCGTCCTTAGCCTCCTCCTGCCAGTCCCCATCAGTGGGTTACCAATGTCTTCAAAAGCAGACATTTACGTTTTGCTGGACATGTCTGCAAATCTTCGAATTTGTCTTTCTCAATTATCATCAATTCAAAATCTTTTCCCGCCAAATTGTACGTCTCCACTGATCGAAGGTCTTCTGCCTTTGACTCGACTTGTTCTGATGATGGGAGGTCTCCACCCTCTCCTCTCCACCCGGAATATTCCACTTGAGTAAATTCCCCGTTGGAGACAAACTCGAGTCTAATCACTCGACTTTTCCCGCCAACACTTCAAATATAGTCACGTGTCTACATTGCACGAATAGCCACGTTTGTAC
This sequence comes from Octopus sinensis, assembly GCF_006345805.1. Taxonomy (NCBI): domain Eukaryota; kingdom Metazoa; phylum Mollusca; class Cephalopoda; order Octopoda; family Octopodidae; genus Octopus; species Octopus sinensis. The sequence continues at coordinate 323,999 of NW_021831752.1, read as the reverse complement.
GAGTTTTTCCCAATTTGTAGACCGAGGGTGTCTCCACAAAGTCTTTAATCCGGGCAATCTACATTAGAGAGGGTCCCCACTTTATAGACTGGCAACCCATCTTCATTCCCGCCATTTATACGGACAAAACAACCCACAACCAACTTCCGGAAGTGGACATAGTGTATCCATCTGACAGTTTAGACCAAATATAACTTTTCAAAACATGAACGAGACACTCTGGCTGCATTGAGCTGCTTCAGTGAGGCAGTGGAGAAGGCTGTGTCGTCTGGACTGCCTCCCTCGCTCATGTCCTCGAAGTTGTCTTTGGAGAAGAACTCGCTTTCGTCTGAGGAATACACCTCCTCGATCTTGAGGGTGGTGGAATGGGCTGAAATGGGAGGAATGGGTTACATTTTGTTTTGTTTTGGCGCTCATTTTGTAACTTTTTCATGGCTGCGGCAATTTCTGGATTTGGCGGGAAATAACGATGGGTTTTTTCGGTTTTTCCTTCGCGGAGGGATTTTTGCAGTTCAGACCTCATTTGGTCCATTTCACGTCTTTCTGCCCTTTTAAACAGCTCCTGTTCGCGCTCGATTTCAGTTAGGTTTGCCAGCCATGTCCTGTCTTGCTCGTTTCCCATTAGATCTGCGTCCAATCCATCGGGATAGTCGACTAGTAAGTGAAATACAGCATTCTCACAGTCAGACAACTGGCCTTCTTCTAGTTGTTTAGACGCCCTTCTCATCCAATGTAAACAACCACAAGAAATATAAATTCAAAAATTTATTAAAAAACAAAAATTAATAAATCAAAAAATCAACCATATAATTAAGTAGAAAAGTCAATTAAGTCGTACAACTTTCTCAGTAAACAACGAAATTTTTGATTCGTCAAACAACTCCTGGAGAGCCTCATGAAACAATTGTCGAGAAATAGTCTAAATTGATATTAAAACAAGTACAATATTGCACGTCTCTCTGAATTCAGTCAACACTTTAGGCGTGGAATACGTAAAATGTGGGGGCTTCTTTGAGCCTTTCACAAAGTCCATAAACAAATCCTTCACCTCCTGTCTCTTTCGCTTTGTCTGAAGACTCGTCCCTGCTGATATTATGGACATGTCGATGAATCCAGTCATCGGGTCGACAGCCACTTGTTTTAGTGCCTCCCTAATCAGTCTCCGTGCCTCCTCCACGTCCATCAATTCGACCGTCTCCGATAACCTCATTTTGGCATGTGCCTCAGAAAGACGGATGAGGGACTCCAACTGTCTGGGATATGCCGTGATTTGCCCCCTCCCACTCCCAATCCTCCGCATATCCACGTATTCATCCACCAACACCTGCTGGACCTCCTCCCCCAGTCGAGGACACACCGTCGTCTTGGCATATGCAATATAATCACGCAACAGTGACGAATCCTGTTTATTAGTCAACAATACTATTGATGATGTCCCACAACGCGACCCTTCAAACTTTTGATGGTACAATGAAATGACGTGCACTGCCAGACGACGGTCGTAGGTCTCGTCCTGCTGGTCGAGGAACAAAAATATCAAATCAAACCTACCAAATCCCCCAATCGACTACCTCGACAGAAGAGTATGTGGTAACATCAAATTGTCGATTATTGTTTTTTTGGTATTCCATCGAGATTCGACTGGATTAGCCGCCGCCAGTATTGAAGTCCGTGCATTAAGCGAACATATTATTCCTGCCTTGGCAATCGACAGAGTTTGTTGCTCCATTACTTCATGCAGAATATTTTTGGTGGAGTCTGACATTTTATCAAACTCGTCAATGCAGCACAGCCCGTTATCGCACATCACAAGGGCACCACTAACCAATCAATCAGCCAATCACGTTTGTAGCACAGTCTGCCGAGTCTCCGGGTCTTTAGTAACGAAGGCAGTCAAACCAACAGCACTGGACCCCTTCCCCGACGTGTACTGACTTCGGGGAATCAATTTATACACATATTGCAAATGCTGGGACTTGCTGGTCCCCGGGTCACCACACAGGAGAATATTCACTTCACTCCTTCACATATTACACACTTCCCTACCTAAACCGTCCACGCCCCACACTTGAAAAATCCTTGGAACTTCCCCCAAATAACTGCAGAAGGATTCCCTTCTTTATATCCAACTGCTCGTATATACTGGGGGCTGGAATTGAGTCAGGAATACTCACATATTGCATTGCTCAGTTCAGTGTAGAGACGGTCCACTGACCCCAGCTTGTTGGCCAGTCCTCGAATCTCCTCAATCCTCGCATCAGTCAGGTTGAGAGAATTCAAACTTCAAATAACAACTAATTAACCACCTTTCCACATTTTCTCTTATTTTATTGGCATTTGACCTCTGGAAAGTGAGGGCATCAACATAGGTTCTGAAAATAGAAGAAATATTCCTCGTCCTTGACACAATCCTGATGGGATATGCCCGATATATCCCCGTAAGAGCCACACGGTCTCCAGGCTGGACAGTCTCCACCAACTCTCCGTGAGCGTAGGTCAAAATGGTCTGCGGAGTCTGTCCATCGGGCATATCCTCTGCACATAACTCCACCACCCAAACCAGGCGCCTCCTGAATTTTGATAATTTGTTTATCCGTGAATTGTGACCTGTTGTGGACCATGGCAAATGTCCTCCTCTTTCCACAATTACTGCACACTGAGGGTTCCACAATCCTTCCGTTATCAATCTCCACTGTCTCATGTTGTTTGCACACATAACACTCAAACAAGGCCTCCCTCAACTCGGGAATAATGCCCGATGTTCGGATGACCATTCCTTTGACAGTAATCAGTCTGTCAATGTCCTCCGGGTTCAGACATCTCATTGAAGTGATCACAGAAACATCGTAAGGACGCACTTGGATGTGGTGCTGCAAACACGCCTGGGGATATCTTTGGAAGAAGAACTCATTTACGGCCATATCGAATGTGGGGATCACCTAATTTGAACTGTCTGACATACCTCCTGAGGGTACAAAACCAGTCTTTCATAAAGATGTGTGTCGTACGTTTTAATGTGCTCGCAGGAGACGTTTAAAAATGGATTTTTGGTTAGATTGATCTAAGTTTATGGGGATGAGTACTTCGTCCAGTTTTTGGGGATAAAACGGCAGATTCAAGTCCAGATATTCCATGGCCTCATCCTCGTTGACACGTGATGTTATAAAATGTTCAATGAACTGTCGGAATGCCAATTTACAGTTGTCGATAGCCACATCGGTACCCCAAATGACCACTTGTTGTTCTTCCTCGGTTTGATTTGTGTGAGAAAGCTTGATTGGATTATAAATTGTGAACTGGCTGGGCAAGTTGTCTCAGTCTCCGGGAGTTGGCAATGTCTGACCTCAGTTTGACAGGGGTGAGGCCAGTCCCGGCGGATATCGACATTCCTGGGCTGGGAGTCCCGTAGTACAGTGGGGACTCGAATACTGGATTGTTTGATACTGTTAAAGTAGTTTTTTGTGATTACTGTAGCGTGGTGAGTTGGTTGGACTGAGAGGCACTGAGTTTCGTGGGCTGTGGATGTTGTTTTCTATAATTTTTTATTATATAAATTACCCTCATTATTCCCTTCATTGCTCATTTTGATATTCCACAAGACTGACTTGAAAGCGCTCTAATTATATTCTCTTAATTATTCACTAATTATTATATAATTAAAAGAATTTCTTTTTTGTGATAAAAATCCAAGGATTGTGTTCTAAGATTCCTAAGTGGACGAAAGGGGGTAAAGTCTCCGTCTTTTGCCTAATGGAGTATCCCTCTTTATTTTATCCCGATGACTCGTATTGACTTCACGGGACCGAGACATCCAGAAGGCTCTGAAAAGCTCCAAGCTAATCTGGATCGGCTTAGCGTTTGTTTAACTGATAACCAGCTCGTTGTGAACGCTACGTCTTTTTTACATCTAATAAAAGATTGGAAAGAACGACAGTGAACAATGTGGGCATGCCTTTTAACACAAGTAGCCAGTCCTAGGAGTGACTCTGGACATGCATCTCTCTTTCTCTCCACACTTTCTACACACTTTCTTTCTCTTTCTCGGAAATGTGAACAGACTACAAACGTGCTGAAAAGTTTATCCGGATTGGCGAACATTTATCGTCAATACTTTGAACCATCCATAAGAACATACAGATTAACTAGTTTGTGGTCCTTCGATGTTTTATCCCCAAGTTAATCTTCCAGAAGAGTAAACTACGCCTTCGAATTAATATCGGTCTATTAATTCATTGTTGTAATGCAATTATAATGCAGTTGTCAATAAAATATAATATTCGTCTTTTTTGTAAACTTGTTGCAGATTGAACTAGTAAATGAATTTCCGAATAGACTGCCACTCTAATGATGTGGATTACTCAACTAGACTAAAAAGAGATAGCACTGGGTGACTATAAAGATAAAAAGTTAAACTACAAAGAGAAGGCAATCTGACCTTAATAAATGAATGTTATTAAAAACTCTTTGGACGAGTTTCTATTACTTGTCTAAATTCGAATAAAGAGACATATTCGAATAATAAAAAGACAAGTAAAATAAATATAGGATAACCAGTTAGGTGGGGTGGGTTTACGCATAATGTTTTCAATTCGCTGCAGACCACATTTTATAGCCAAATTTTCCGATGTTTTGGTAAATTATCTATTAATCATAACAGAAAGGCATATCCATGAAATACTCAACTAAACAAACCCTCCCTAAACTCCCAATTCCTAACCTAAATGACACTGTCAGTACATATCTCGAAGAAGTCAAGAGAATCAGCAGTACAGCACACTTCAATCAGGCTAATAAAGACGCTGAAGACATGATGAAGGGACAAAACATTTATGAAATGCAAAATATGCTCATCAAACTTGGTGAAGATAAAGAAAATTGGGTTTTTTGTCCAAATTATTAAAGATTTCTGATTTTTGGCTAAAATATGGTTATTTGAAAACGAGGGATTCAGTTGTTATCACCACCAGTCCTGGGATCTTTCTTGGACAGAAAAAAGAGGACAAATCACACTCAGAGTTTATAATGTCACTAAATCGCTAGGACTATTGCACATATTCTCAATGCAGTGATTCACTACAAGGAAATGCTTGAAAGGTTGGTAATTATTCACGCTGACTGTCAATTTTTTGTGTCCCACACCACATCATTATTATTTATTTTATTTATTATATTCTTTTAATTATATAAATAATTAATTTGTGGTAATTAATAAATAGGGGTAAATTTCCTACCGAATATGTTGGATCGAATAAACTATGTATGCATCAGTATTATAACATCCTTGGAGTCTACCGAGTACCTCTGCCACACCAAGACCAAATCCACATAAAGAATTCTCAGCACATTGTGATTGCCTATAAAAACGGGGTCTGTCTAAATTGACTTATCCTAGTTCTATCGGTTTGATTTGTATGATGGGGATGGTCTGCCGTTGAGTGTGGATGTCTTGCAGACACAGATACAGCATTTGTTGGATAATTGTGATGTGTCTGTTGCTGAGCCTAAAATGGGTATTCTCACTAGTTGGACTCGGGATAAATGGGCCAGATGTTTTACCAAACTTTACCAGCGTATTTTATTAGGAAATTTGATTATTTTTTTCTAGATTCTTTAAATGTAGCGAATATTTGTACTATATTGGACTGCATATGTATTCTGTGCATAGACACACCAGGTAGATAATTTAAATAATTTAATATATTTAAATTACTAATAAAATAAATGTGATAGATATAAATAATAATAAAGAAAATGACACAAAAAGTACTAAAAGCTCAGTTCTTGCCCACATGTTGCACGGACATGGGACACACACCGCAAATAGATGGTTTGACAAGACTCTGCAGCTCGTTTACAAACTCGAGGACGGGTACTACGGAATGACCTACGAACATACCCCTGCCGAAGGGGTGGCCTTGGCTAAACTGGCTCAATTCATCCACGACCCGAAAACGTGGTTTTTTTAATCATTTTTTAGATCCCCACTCGATGGGGTGATGGAATATTCCCGCCAATTTGGATCAAATCCAAAAAAGTTGAATTGGTCCGTCGACGAAGAAATGGAGAACGATATTGATTCCGCGTTTTTGCACATTCAAAAGTACTTCAAAAACGATTTTTAGAAAAATAAACAACGTGGGTTGTCGATATCTCAAATTTGACAAATTCGGGAAAAATTTGATCAAATCTTTAAAGATCTCTCCCGATGCGTTCATTCAGGTGGCATTCCAGTTGGCATATTACCGGTTTCTGGTTTCCGTGATCAAACAGGCTCCACCGGCATTTCACGGCAACCTATGAATCGGGGGCCACTCGGAAATTCAGGAAAGGGAGGACTGACAATATTCGAGGATGCACTGACGCAGTCTGTTCCTTTGTTCAGGATGTCGATAATGCAGGGACATTGAGGTCTTTGAATCGAGAAAAACTAAAGACTGCAATAAACGCACATTCCAAGGCCACACTTATGGTTGGTCTTTCTTATTGAGGTAGGCTGTTTCCGGAAAGGGGACAGACAGACATTTAAGCGCTCTCAAATGGATTGGGATGGAAAACGGGGTCACTTTGCCTTCATTTTTTGAGAATGAGGCATTTGGGGACTATTTTCGTTTCAGAATATCTACCAGTCAAGTCCCCATTTCAGGAGAGGGTGTTCTCGTGTTTGGTCCTGCCTGTCAGAATGGATACGGGATTTGCTATAATCCTCAAGACGAGTTTATTTTATTCTCCATCACCACGTTTTTGTTATCTGAGATCACTGATGTCGATGCCATGTGTTCTGGACTAAGTGAGGCACTGTCTTATCAGTATTCCCTCCTTGGGAGTGCCGATTGACATTTCCTCTATTCTTTTACTTGATTTTATTCCTTCTGTTACATTCCATCTTTATTCTGGTATATTTAATGTAGAAATGACCATATTTAATGTGAGTTTATTTTACATAGTAAGTCTTTACCTGGAGAGTGTCCTGTGCAATCATATCAGCTTTTAGATAATCGAGCAGACATCTTTTTATAAAATATGGCACACCCAGAAAGCCAAAAATTAATAATTTTTGGCAATTTATGAAACGTGTTAAAGCTGGCCTATGTAATGTCCAATTTATTTTATCCACTTTCATCCCAAATGACGTCTCTTAAGACAATTATCAAAATTTTATTAAAGTTTAGGGGTTGTTAGACATTTAAAAAATTTTAACTTGATAAAAATTATGACTCGTCATCAGCCACACCCAACCGACATTACCACAATAATTAATCATTTTAATAACCAGAAATCTCATTAAAATATAATTTTTGTATTTTTACAGTTCAGATTTCATTTCGACAAAGTTTATTTTTTAGATTAAATTATTTTTTATGACCTAAAAATAAAAATATTTCTTAAATTATGCTTAATGATTAAATATTTATCGAATTTCCGATTATCGGCAACCCATTACGCTTATTAACCTGGATTACGATATCAAGTCAGTAAAATGTTGAAAAATATTCCCCTATTTCGAAGATTAAGTTCCTGTATAATAATTGTGACGTTTATTACAGCAGCTTCTATCATGAAGGGCCTTCCGTATAAGGAAGACACCACGGCGATAGAAACTGCCTTTAAATACAGTGCCCACAATTATGTTCCACAACCGGTTGTTATTCAGCGAGGAGAAGGCATTTTATTTTAGTCAAAAATGCTATTTAGGATGCTATGTATGGGACACTTTTGGGAAGAAATATTACGATTTTCTGTGTGGCTATAGCTCGATGAATCAAGGGCACTGCCATCCTCGGATTGTGGCAGCATTGGTAGACCAAGCCAGCAAACTCACATTGTCCTCACGTGCGTTCCATAATGACGTGTTTATACAATATGCTAAATATATTACAAATCTATTCGGATATGACAAAGTTCTGCCGATGAACTCGGGTATTAACTCTAAAAGTGACAAAACTGTGCAGGCGTAGAAGGCGGTGAGACTGCTTGCAAATTGGCCAAAAAATGGGGTTACAAAGTCAAAAAAATTCCTCAAAATGAAGCGAAAATTATATACGCTCAAAACAATTTTTGGGGACGGACCATGTCGGCTGTTTCCTCATCGAGTGACCCTTCGTGCTATGAAGACTACGGTCCTTACCTTCCGGGAGTTTTGATGATCCCTTACGATGATTTGGAGAGTCTCGAGGTCTTTTATTCTTAAAATGGCAGAAAGCATGCCAAGACAAAAACGTCTGCGCCTTTATGGTGGAGCCAATTCAGGGGGAGGCCGGAATTGTGGTTCCTCAGGAGGGGTATCTCAAAGGAGTCAGGGAAATAACCAAACGAAACAATGTTCTGTTTATAGCAGACGAGGTCCAAACTGGCTTAGCAAGAACTGGAAAGTTCTTTTGACGTTTTAAACCGAATTAGGCGTCTTTGTATTGACCATGAGAATGTGCGACCAGATATGGTTATTCTAGGGAAGGCACTCTCTGGTGGACTTTTGCCTGTTTTTATAAAATGTGATTTGTAGGTTTCCTGTGTGTTGGCCGACGATGAAGTGATGCTGACAATGAATCCGGGAACTCACGGATCGACTTATGGAGGCAACCCACTCGCATCTCGGGTCGCAATGGAGGCGTTGAAGGTCAGTTTAGAAATAGCATTTAATTAGGTTATTGAGGAAGAAAAATTGGCTGAGAAATCTGAATATCTTGGACAGATTTTCAGACGAGAAATGAATAAAATTGACTCAAAATACGTTCAGGATGTTAGAGGGAAAGGTCTTTTTAACGGAATTGTGATTAAAAAAGGTAGATTTATCGACCCTAACGTATAGAATACAGTGCTGACGAGTTGTAATGGCCTATTAACTAAATCAACTCACCATGACAGAATACGATTTGCTCCAGCTTTAACTATCACTGAGGATGAATTATTGGATGCTACAATGATCATTCGAGAAACAGTCGAATCTCTTTAATTAACACTAATTATTCTCTAATCAAAAATTTCTTTTCAATAATCCACGTTAGAATAATTATGTTAGCCTATTATCCCAAATGGAGATGTTTGTTAAAGATGATGCCGAGTACAATCTACTGAAATTTGTCCTTGAAAGGCAAGACGTGGATATTTCGAAAGATGAAAAATTTCGACTAAAAAAGAAAACAGAAAATTTCATTCTTATTGACGGAAAGCTATATCTGCAAAATACTAATCGACTTCACAAGCTCGTTTTAAATGAAAATCATTGCTCAAGAAATCTAGGAAACAAACCATTGGGACACAATGCTCTGGATGCACTTTGCAGAAGAAGATATTTTCTAATCAAGCAAAACATCATTCGTTAAGTCACAGTGATTGCAATATATGCAAGTTTGCTGTGCCACAGTATGATGATTCAAGCCATATTGTCGCTGATTTACCTATAGAAAGGTTTCAAGTCGATTTGATTGATCTTAAAAGTTTTAAATTTTATTAGTTATTATTGTAGATTTAAGAATCAAAATGATCATTTTTCTTGTTTAATGTCTGTACTAGACATAAATTCAAAATATGCATTCACCAAAAAAATACTGAACAAAACTGGAAGAGAAATGGCCTACAAATTAGAAGAATTTTTTTATGAATTAAACATTGGAGAAAAAGTATCCAATTTATAATTACTTAAAAGGTTCGTATTCAAAAGAACTATGTAACTAATCTTTCACTACGTCTGCAAAGGTTTGAGTTTCCTTACGAAGATGCTGTCACTATTGTTGCAAAATTTTCCAACAATTTTGTCAATGTTAAAGATAGTGAGGAAGATGGATTCTAAACTTCTTAAAAAGAGATTCAAAAATAATTAGTTAATGCTTTCTTTGAAAAATATTTGATTATCTTATTTTTGAAAAGAATTAACATTGATGACAGCTGCCATGGTTTTGGTCTGGGATCGGTTTCATTCTCGGCTCTCGACATATTAGAAATTCAAACTCGTAAAAATAAAATTGAATGATTTACTTTTTAAATATGCAGATGTTTTTTTACATCAAACTAAGCTTATTTTCACAAAGGCAGGCATGTTTTATAATAGAAGGAAATAGAAAAAGATTAATAACGTTAGGCGGATGATATATTTAAGAAACAGCTGTTATTGGCCGTTGAATTCCAAGGAACTGAAAGAATCGAACAAGTTCTGCATAAGTTGAACGAATATTTCCGTCATTTGAGTTCGTTTTAAGAAAGACTGAATTGATTTCAAGATCATTTGCACTCAGTGTAGATCTTCTGATCCACCCAGTAAAGAATAGAGTCAGCCAAGTTGATTTTGAATGCTATTTTTTATTTGTTTTTAGATTTATAAATTATGCCGTCTGAAATTGCAAGTTTACTGAGAATCCAAATATTATAAGATTAACGTTCCCTCAGCTTCGATTCGTCGATGGCCTCTATTCATCATTTTAAAGTTTTTTTGGTACCATCTCCGCGACGATTTTTAAAACTGAACTCACGTTTGTCTTTGATTTTACCAAACAGTGGGTTTAATAATCGCCATTGTGGTCCAAATGCTTGTCGTTCGAGTCTGTTGCAGCTTTGGCTGAGAGCCATTCTCAATGACAAACAAGGTGATCGGAGTCCGCACAGTTGATAAAAAACTTCAGGTGTAAATACTTTCTGGAAGAGCATTTGCTGTGCTGATAAAAGTTACCTCAAAACGAAAGTTTTTAGTTTCAGAATATCCAAAGGCCGTTCCGATTGTCTCATCCTAAAAGAGAACAATGATCTGTTTTATGACTACAGTGAAAACATTAGCAAAATTTTAGACGGTAACTCAATTTCCGTTATTAAACGGTATTTAAACAAGATTCCATTGTTAGCCCCTAGCATACTAGACTATTGTAAAATAATATTCTATATTATTTTTTGTTAAAGAATAATTTGTTTTAGAATGGTTTACCAAAAAATTAATCAATTTTCCAATAACGTGACATTGTTCTATTTGTTCTTAATGAGTCGCGTGTTTTTTGATATTACTCAATCTGGCAGTAGTCTCGGTAGAATTGAGTTTCTTCTCTACGACAAAGTTGTACCGAGGACTGCCAAAAATTTCCAACAGCTTTGCGAAACCAAGATGTACAAGAATTCCAAATTTCACCGGGTCATCAAGAGCTTTATGATTCAAGGCGGCGACTACACAAATCACAACGGAACAGGTGGTCGTTCGATCTACGGTGAGAAGTTCAATGATGAGAATTTCGATTTAAAACACGACAAACCATTTCTCTTGTCCATGGCCAATGCCGGCCGCAACACCAATGGATCACAATTTTTCATTACAACAGTGAATACTCCCCATTTGAACGGAAAACACGTTGTTTTTGGAGAAGTTACTAGCGGAATGGACGTTGTCAGAAAAATCGAAGGGACTCAAACTGATAGGTCCGATAAACCTCTGGCTGACGTAATCGTTTCTGATTGCGGAAATCTTTAGTTTGTTAACTTCCTTTTACTTTTTGGGTTGTTCTTTTTATTCGAATTTTCGTTTTTATTGTTTCATTTATTTTTAATCGTCAATATTTAGTTGATAGTCGATCGATTGTTATTAATTTATGTTAAATGACCTACTTTTGATACTTGTGTATTTTTTCAGACAGGAAAAAGCACTTTATTTCAATTCTAAAAAGCTGTTTAGGGTACTGTTTGTGGAACACATTTGGAAAGAAATATTACGAATTTTTGTGTGGCTATAGTTCAATGAGTAAAGAGCGCTGTCATCATCGTATTGTGATAGTTGCATAGTCATACTTTAAGAACACAAAGCTTCCCTACCTATTCGTATGGGAGGTATCGGTCTCCGTTCACCTTCCGACTTGGCTCTTCCAGCCTATTTGGCCTCACGATCATTTTGTGGTCCCTCATCGGCGTCATTCTCAAGTCTTTAAATGAATGTACCCCGTGTCGGTGGATGCAAAACGGCCTCGAGTCATGGAGCAGTCATGGTCTGAGACTCCCCGAAGTGGAATCTTCACAGAGACATTGGGACGAAATCTGGTGCGGGGAGACTTACAGAGTTATCGAACTGTGCATGGACCAAGAACGGATCATATGTCTCAGATCGGGTGCACAACCCAATTCTGGCTCCTGGATAAGCGCTTGTCCTATTGCGTCTACCGGCTGTAAACTGGACGACGATACCATTAGGATCGGCCTATGTCTACGTCTCGGCTTACCGATGTGCACCCTACACCCCTGCAAATGTGGAAAGAGGATTGGTCCATTGGGAAGGCACCCACTTTCTTGCACTCGTAGTGCCGGCCGTTTTCCCCGACATTCCGCCGCCAATGACATCATCAAAAGGGCCATGGACGCTGCCGGATTCCACTCTCAACTCGAACCAGCTGGTCTCGATAGAGGGGATGGCAAACGCCCAGACGGCGTAACCATCTACCCGTACACGAGAGGGAAATCACTTGTTTGGGATTTTACCTGCCCTGACACGTTTGGACCTTCTTCATTCGGAAGTTCGGCATCCTTTCCTGGCTCTGCTGCAAAACGTTCTGAAGAGTTGAAGAAAAAGAAATACTCTTTCCTGGCAGACAGATATCTTTTCCAGCCGATCGCTGTGGAGACTTCTGGAGTCTTTGGAACAGAGAGTTTCTCGTTCATTCGAAGATTTGGTGGTCTAATCTCCAAAAAAACAGGTGATCCCCGGGAGACGTCGTGGCTCTTCCAGAGGATTTCGTGTGCAATTGTCCGCGGAAATTCACACGCTATCCTAGGGTCATACTAATTAATTAAAACTTTATTTGGTCTTTAATTTAATAAAATATCAATTTAAAAAAAAAAAAGAACACAAAGTGTTTAGAATTCAGCGGTCGGGTCTTTAACCGAGTTAAGAATTACATTTGAAAAATAGTAACACAAATTTTTATTTTTTAATATTATTTTTGTTAAAATTAAACCAGACTATTTTTATAATCTTCACGGTAACCCTCTTTTGGAAGCCAATGATGTTTTTGAATTGTTTTCTAAATAAAAATATATAAAAATACGTAGCGGTTGATAATTACATAGCCAATCGCATAACAAGCAATCATAACAAGTGGAAATGAAAAAACAACAATATTCAAAACTTTTGGACTAGTTGTTGTTGCTGCGGAAGAATATTCAAAATGTTTGAATCCAGAAAACACAATTACCTAAAGGCAATTTAAAAAACTAGAAACGCAAAGAGCAATTGGCGAGATTATATTTAGAGTGGCAAACCAATAAATATTTAGTTTTTTATTGGTCATAAACTGAATGTCGTATTTGAATTTTTCAAATCCTATAAAATGAAACAGCTGGAAAACCATAAAAATAAATAACCGCTATCAATTCAAAAATTCCAACCCAGAAAAAAGACATTGAAAGTCCAGAATCCAGAATATCCAATAGATAAGTACCCCCCTTTGAGTAATAAAACAAAACGGAAACTTGAAAACACATAGGAAGTCCAAATAAAAAACTTATCGAGCAAACAAACATCCTGAATAAAAGGCTAGCTTTTCGACTGGAATACGGCAACATGTTTTCTAGAGGATACAACAGTCCTTCTGTTATGGTCCCCTGATTATGTTATCAAAAAGTTTTTACCATTGACCCAACTCCAAGAAGAATCATCATTAAAAAGAAAAGAGTTGACCATAATTGGGCTACTGGAAGTTTAGCAAGACCAGTTGGATAAGCTACAAAAACCAAACCAAACCCTTAAAAATAGTCAAACGCTATTACCGTTTTGTACTACTTCTGGGACTGTTTTTCCTGATGAATGAGCAAGGTATCCGGTTATGCCAAAAACCGCGAACCCCACATAAAATGATGTCGCACAATTCATAACTGGCACGATGATTGAGTCGAAAATGGCATTATTTTTAAATTGATTGTGACTCGACAAACAGATTATTCCTCCAATAGCGATTGAAAGTGAATAAAATATTTGAGATGCAGCATCCTTCCAAACCTGAATTGAATTTAGAATTTGTACATTTGCGTCGGAAATTCTTTTTATGTCTGGTTTTAAATAAAAACTTATCCCGTTTTTTGATCCAGGCAATAGAGCAGACCGAATCACCAGAATTGTAATCATGACATATGGAAATAGTCCTGTAATATAAGAAGTCTGCAATATGTGTGCATGATTTACCTTTCCTAGAGTTTTGATAGAAAAGGACAGACAACAAAAAACAAGAACCCAGGCAATAAAATATCCAATCACCATGTTGTTCATAATATGTCCATATATTCCAAATCCGTCGCTCTTGCCCAATATTTTCCTCCTGTATTTAAATTACCAGATCAAAAATTACTCAAAAAACTGTTCTGCTTCCATCCCCGGTGTACCTTTGGTGATTTATAATAATATACTACAATTTAAATTCCAGCTTGCATTATTGAGTGTCCAGGGTAATGTACTTTTCCAGGAATGATACAAATATTGGAGACAAATAGAAATAATTACGTTGTAGTAACAGCCAAAACTAAATGTTATCAGAATAGAACTGTAGCCAATCCCTGTATTTTATTATTTTATAGTTTACCTCGAAAAATTGGAGAAATGTTCCAGCATTTAACGTTGTCAAGTCCTGAAAATTGACCCAGTGCTATTTCGACAAAGAAAACTGGTATTCCAATTAATGCCAAACTTAAGAAATACGGCAAAAGAAATGCCCCTAACAAAAATCATGGCTCGACTTTACCTCCTCCGTTGACGTAACACAAATAAGGAAACCTCCAAATATTTCCTAAACCCACGGCGAATGATAGCAATGTTAGTACAAATTCAAGTTTTCTAGCCCAAACTAAATCACTATTTTTTGTCATTCTATCAATTTATTTCGTTTTTCAATATATAAATTTAGAAAACCACAATATTAATCGACTAATTGACTAAAAATGTTTTCTATTTTGTAATATAATTAGATTAAAAAATCAAACATTTTCTCTTATGAAAATGAAAAAAACATTTTAATATTTTTAAAATCAACTTGAGCAATTTTTATTTAGAAATAATATAAAACGTTCTAAGCGGAAATAAACTGGAAATCAAAATTATAGATAATTTTCATGGACAATTTTTATGTAATTCACAATTTTTGTGGATAATTTTTGATATAAATGAAATTAAAATGTGGTAATTGAAATCTAAGGGTGTGTCAATAGTCCATTCATTAAGTCAATTTTATCTAAAACAATTTTTACTCTGCCATTTAAAAAATATAGATCCATGCCTAAAATAATTATAATTATTTATTAATTACGACTTTACTTTCACGCAAAACGCCGGAGATTATTTAAAAACAGGTGCTATTACCGCCCGCTTCCTGAGATCCAGATGGATAGAATCCTGACAAGAGGTAGTTGAACATTTTGGTGGGTGAAGTAATTTTCTATCAAAATATTAAGTGGAGTTTGTGATTCCATTAGTAGAATGTAGTTTTAAATTTTTTGTTTCTTATCCTCTTTATTGGAATAGCATTCGCTATTCACCAAGAATACCACTGCGGAATACTAAAGATTCATAAGAAGTGCATGAATTTTTTTTACTATGAAACGCCCTATTATTGAACAAATTATAAAAGACTACGAATTTTGTAAATTTGATCGAGCATTAAATGTATTTTTGAATAAATATACTTAGGTATCCGATTCTAATTACCATGTAACGGCAAAAAGTCCAAATGAAAAATTCGAGGCGGATCTTATTGATGTTATAAGATATAAAGATTTTAACGATGGATATAATATCCATAAAATTAATAACAAGAGATAATTAATAGTTATTCAGTAGTGTTTTATGCTCACGTTCAGTACACGGATGGGCAGATTCATGTCAACGCGCAGTCTAGATTCAGGGGATACCTCTTCAACAGGCATCGATAACCCGAGCCTTGTCTCGGCTTGCATGCTTTCTAAGGTCTTCCGCAACACCAGTATCTGGATGTATGCCTTCACTCTGTCCCCCACGCCAAGCACAGCCAGATGGTTTTTGAAGAATTTTGACATTATTCCGTCCCAGTTCATGACGACAGGGACGATCTTTACTTTTGCCCGGTGATCCCCACCTCGATAAGAGTAATTGTGTTGCTCGATTTTTCACGAACAAATATGTCTGGCTTGTTATTTGGGATAGCATTATCAGTCAGGAGATTTGTATCGACTCGGATTTCCACAAATTCATTTGTGGTAACAGACTGGACTGAATAGGTTTCTAATTTTTTCGACTTTTTAATTCCATATTGGCGACATAGATGTAAATGCAAGCATTCGACCACTTCGTTATGACGTCTAAGGTAGGGACCATTAAGCACTCGCCCACATCTAATAGCAAAGTGATCGACAGTCTTCTTGGATGAGTTGCAGTGGTTGCATTTATTCTCCCCGTTGCTGAAAAACAAGTTTAGGTTTTGAATTCTGGCTTATACTATATTAATTAAGTAAAGGGACCTTGGTAATATTATTTCAAACGGTGTTAAAAACTTAATCCAAACATTTAAATCCAATAAAATACAGTTATGTGATTAAACGATCAACAAGGCCACAAAATCCATACAATTACCAAAAAATCAAAAATGCGATATTAAATCTTAATTGAAACATTTTATTAGTTACTGGCAAAGGACCTAATTTGTGTGAATATCTAGTCCACAGAGTAAGAGAATATCACTCACATATCCATAAATCTGCTAAGTTTATTAAAATGATATTTGTGTAAAATTACGTGCCGGACTAGTATAAATAGGGAGTTTTATCACGCTATTTGGAATGAAAAAGTGTCCAAGGTGCAATGAAGAGGAATTTGCCAGTTTTTGGAAAATAGATAATTCAAAATTTACCGAATACAAAGGTTTGATGGGTCTCTTACTGCCAGACTTTCAAGTCGACCCCAAAAATGAAGTGACTAGGGCAGTTCAACATGGACTAATGTCCCAGCCTAATGACACTTTATCGTATTTCCTGTTATAATATGTCACATGGGTGATCAGACCCCTATGGGCAACCTGGCCTTTACGTGTTTCCATGGCAACTACATAGGACCTAGCCTTGCCTTGCTATCTCTCTTCGACCTCGGCATCCAGGAATTCGGTCTGCTCGGTTCTTTTTCCCTCTCTCGAACTCAACGAGCTTTCCGAATTCTCATCAGCCTCGCGCATTTGGTCGTCACTCGGTCTGGTTTTTCCGACGATCCCTTCAGTCCAAAAGAACTGGGACGAAGTCTTTTGCTCAGACACTCTGTGCAAACTCCGGTCAAAGTTGGACCAAGTCCAACTGGCCTCTCTCAACTGCGCTTGCCAGCCGCATACGGGAGACTGGCTCAATGCACTCCCTACCCCTAGTACGGGACATCTCTTGGACGACGAATCCTTACGGATTGGTGTCTGCTTACGCTTGGGCCTGGACATCTGTCAGCCCCACCCATGCCGGTGCGGGTCCACGATCTCTCCGAACGGTTTGCATGCCCTCTCGTGCAAGAAGAGTGCTGGTAGAATTCCTCGCCACACTCACCTCAATGACGTCGTGAAAAGGGCTCTAGAGTCGGCAGGTTTCCCCTCCACTCTAGAGCCAGTCGGTCTCTGCCGGAGTGATGGAAAGCGTCCTGACGGGATGACTACCTTCCCTTTCAGGGAAGGCAAGTCCCTGATTTGGGACGCAACTTGTGTTGACTCGTTCTCCGCGTCGGTGTTACTCAAGTCCATCACTAACCCGGGTTCCGCCAGTGCTCAGGCTGAGGAGGCTAAGAGGTCGAAGTATGGAAATATTTCGGACTCTTACGAGTTTGTCCCCCTCGCCTTCGAAACATCTGGAATTGTCGGCAGGTCTGCGACTCGCCTTCTTGCCGACATTGCCAGGAGAATCGCCAAGAAGACCAACGACGGAGGGAGACGAGCTGGCTCTTCCAGCGAATCTCGGTCGCGGTGCTCCGCGGAAACTGCCACTCGATACGCAGTGCGGCGACTTTGAGCTGACCTCCAGGCTCTCTATTAATTCGTGTATAACTTATTCCCCATTTTACCTGTTTTTTTATCAAAAAAAAAAAAAAAAAAAACTACATAGTTTTATAATTTACATCAAATTTTTTGCAAAGTTTGTAACAACTTTAACTCTAACCTTAACCCAAACCCTAACGTTGGCAAGTGACAACATAAATATATTCAAAATCTAACCCTAACGTTGGCAAGTGACAACATAAATATATTCAAAATCTAACCCTAACCCTAACGTTGGCAAGTGACAACATAAATATATTCAAAATCTAACCCTAACCTTAACCCTAACGTTGGCAAGTGACAACATAAATATATTCAAAATCTAACCCTAACGTTGGCAAGTGACAACATAAATATATTCAAAATCTAACCCTAACGTTGGCAAGTGACAACATAAATATATTCAAAATCTAACCCTACGTTGGCAAGTGACAACATAAATAATTCAAAATCTAACCCTAACGTTGGCAAGTGACAACATAAATATATTCAAAATCTAACCTAACCTTACCTAACCCTAACGTTGGCAAGTGACAACATAAATATATTCAAAATCTAACCCTAACGTTGGCAAGTGACAACATAAATATATTCAAAATCTAACCCTAACGTTGGCAAGTGACAACATAAATATATTCAAAATCTAACCCTAACGTTGGCAAGTGACAACATAAATATATTCAAAATCTAACCCTAACGTTGGCAAGTGACAACATAAATATATTCAAAATCTAACCCTAACCTTAACCCTAACGTTGGCAAGTGACAACATAAATATATTCAAAATCTAACCCTAACCTTAACCCTAACGTTGGCAAGTGACAACATAAATATATTCAAAATCTAACCCTAACGTGGCAAGTGACAACATAAATATATTCAAAATCTAACCCTAACGTTGGCAAGTGACAACATAAATATATTCAAAATCTAACCCTAACGTTGGCAAGTGACAACATAAATATATTCAAAATCTAACCCTAACGTTGGCAAGTGACAACATAAATATATTCAAAATCTAACCCTAACCTTAACCCTAACGTTGGCAAGTGACAACATAAATATATTCAAAATCTAACCCTAACGTTGGCAAGTGACAACATAAATATTCAAAATCAAACCCTAACCTTAACCCTAACGTTGGCAGAGTGACAACATAAATATTCAAAATCTAACCTAACTCGAAATTAAACCCTAACTCGAAATTAAATGATGTTTCTGCTGACGATTCTTCAGACATTTTTGACAAAAATTGGAAGCCTTTTTGACCAACCGGTGTTTGCTTCGAGCATTCATATCCTCCGGGAATATCCCGATTAACGCTTCCTTAATTTGATTGTATTCGTTAATATTTCTGACGTAACCCTTAAACCCAGACATCACAGAGTGTGAGTAACCACGCTGTTAAAATTAATATACTTTTGGGTAAGCCATTTTTAAAAGATAATTCAAATGTAATTTTTAATTAGAATAATGATTAATCTACACTCTTCCATATATAAATTGCTATATTCAATATTTAATACCTTTTCTGCGTTTCCATAGAAACACGTAAAAGGACTGGCTGCCCATAGCGACATAGTCGCCCATGTGACATAATATAATGCTAGATTTCAGCAAAACAGTACGCCTCCTAAAAATGAGAGTTTGCAACATTTTTGTATCTTAGAATCTCAAAAATTGGCAGATTTCTACTTCGAGTGTTAATTACGGGATTTAAACTTTTCTTGGTTTACTAATTCTTTAATGTTTTTGGAAATAAATCTAACCTTCATTTTCTCTTACATTAATAATCTGCAATTATTGCTAAGTCAAAAATACTGTAGCTTATGTGTTAAAAATGATTACTAACACAAATTGCTACGTGTTAGAAAGGCATTATTTTAATTCACAGATAAATTTAATTGACAAAAAAAGTATAAATTTGAAATCAAAGTTGCTATTTAAAACCCAATAAAAATATAGTACTATCCATCAATATCTACTAATGAAAATCATCCAGACAAATTAATAATTTAGTCATTGTCCTCTTCATTCACACCATCATTTTCATTTCAGTTTTGATATTTATAAAGCTAAATCTTGTTTTGCATTTTAGATTGGTCTTGAAAGTATCGTTGCTCTTTTTTGTATGCTCAAAGTTCTCAATTTTCAAATATGACCTACATAATTTACAATTCAGGATAGGATTGGTGCGTTTACTGTAAATTGAAAACAGTTTTTAGACGAAGTTACTTTTTTTATAATACGACACATTACTAGGCGATCAATGAGACCCCCTTTAAAAAGTTTAGATGTATTTCTGGAATTAACAGTGTGATTCATGGAATACTAGGTCATATTCTCATTTATAATTTAGATAAAATAGTGAGGCCTCGTTTGTCGAAGATGAACTTGATGTATTTATTTTTAGAAACGAATAATAAAATTTTTGATCTTACTTCTTTAGACATGCATTCATCTTATTTTAAATGAATGAATAAAAAAATAGGAGTACACGGGTCAAAATATGATTTTGAAATAGGAAATGAGGTATAATTGAATAATAACAGTTTAGGTTTGAATTTTAGAAGATTGTGGGGGCAAATCCGTTTTTGAAGGTACATAGATTTGAATTCCGATATAAGAAAAGGAAAAAGTAAAAAAATATATGTCTAATAACAGATATTCGCTATAAATTTAACACATTTATGAACAGTTATTAGTCCAATGCTTTCTTCAATAATCTTCTCAATGCATCGTAAGCGATATTCTTTTTGCGTTAAGTCCGTTTGATTATTTTCTAAGATGGATGGAAGATGAGTTGATAGATCTTTTTTACTCATGCCTTTAAAAATGAACATGCATTTTCAACTAGCTTGTGCATAGGAGTATATGGCTCCAACCGAAGAATTCGATGGATTGTGAACTCTTTTTTACAAAGGATTTCTTCTAGTCGTGAATGGCATGGAACATTGTCAATTATACCTTCGGCCCCGGAGTTGTTTATTTCATAGGAAATGCGAAGATAGAACTCTTTTGGATCATCAGACTTTAAAGAGCTTTGTTTTATTTAATAATGAATAAGTCCATGCACTGAAATAGCTCCAATTACATGGATATTTGGACCTTTTGTTGATATTTAAGAAGTTTTCGCGCAAATTCAGCTCTTTGTAATTTAACCTCTAGAGTCTAAACTCTAGACCAGCGGTTCTCAAATGCGGCCCCCAGGATTTTTTTGCGGCCCCTCTAGAGTAACTAACTTTTTTAATTTTTTTAATAATGTTTAAATTTAATTATTCATTCTTAAGGTTAAACATATCCATAATTGGTGATTTCATTAATCAATTTGAAGCACGTTTTGGGGTACATTTATATAAATTTAATTTTTAGAATTTTAAAGAATTCCTTCCTTTAATGAAAATATTCGCAATTCCATTCAGCGTGGAAATTAAGGATGCGCCTGCAAAGTTTCAACTAGAACTCATTAATTTACAACATGATATAGAACTGGCGGCATTGTTCAAAAATGCGTCCATTATTAATTTTTACGAATTAATTCCTCAAGACAAATTCAAAAATATAACACACAATGCATATATGAATCTACATATTTATGCGAATCAATATTTAGTAAAATGGAAAATATAAAAATATATAAAATATTTTTTGTGCGGCCCGCGAAGCTAATCTTAATTATCGATTTGGCCCTTGAGCTAAAAAGGTTGAAAACCCCTGCTCTAGACAATTGGCTTTTTAAAGCCAAAGTTTTCGTTAAATTTTTCCAATCCCCTCCACATTTATATGTGGGACAAATTTGCTTTCTTTTTATAAAACTTGAGATCCTTTGATATAATTTGTACTCGGCATCAAAAAATTTGATTAAATGCGGCATATTTCATAATTAAGGTCGACATCAACAAAGAAAATTAAATGTTCACTTTGAAATTATAAATTATGTCA
Organism: Octopus sinensis; assembly: GCF_006345805.1. Classification (NCBI taxonomy): domain Eukaryota; kingdom Metazoa; phylum Mollusca; class Cephalopoda; order Octopoda; family Octopodidae; genus Octopus; species Octopus sinensis. The sequence continues at coordinate 302,079 of NW_021831752.1, read as the reverse complement.
TTCTCCGTGGCAACACGCATACGGTACTTTCCGCAGGAGGGTGCGTGCTTTAGCCCCCCCCCCGGAGTTTCCCCTGTAAATTCCTAATTTAATTTGTTTTCTCTCAAGTTTAATAAATTTTAATACAATTGTGCCAATTATAAAATTGAAGTTGTTTTGGTTAGATGTGGGAGAAGGTAAACATTATTATTTTTTTTCCCTTTGTCTTTGTTGAGTACTCTAAAATATGAATATTTAGAACATCATATTTTTTTAAAAACAAGGATAATTAAAAAAGATCGAATAATTTTTGATTTAATACCAATATAAATTTATATTTATAAAAGCGTTTTTTAAATCCAAAAATAAAAATTATTTTTATGACAACTTTTAATTAAATTAAAAAGTAAATTTTAGGACATCAATTTCGATTTAAAAATGAATGATTTGAAGTTTTTTAATATTCAACGTTTTCAATTATTTTTAGGAAATCCTAATATTTTTCGAAAAAATATCAAATACAAAATATTCTCCTTTGTTAATTTAAAATGTTTTATTTCAAAAGAACTAATTAAAATAACTAGGAATTGACACTATTAAATACTGAGAAAACTGCATACGTTTGCATAGTAATATATCAATTGTTTTTTCTCGTCAGCAAAATAAAATATTTATATGGATTCTCAAAACAATCAAGACAATGAAAATAGCCCTCCTCAAAACACATGGGCTTATCTCTTGGAAAAGCTCGATAAAAGTTTGACTGAACAACGCTATCATTTAAATAAGGTATAATTAATCAATTATTTGAGAATGAAATTAAAGAAGAGCCTCGAAAGCCAGAGAAAAAAACTTCTGTATTTTGTTATTAGTTATCCTAAAGCCCATATTTAACTGGGTTGAAGAAAAAATATATAACAACCAAGCAAACACACAAAAAGATTATAAAATAATTTCTTGTAGACCAAGAAATGATTTTGAGCACTATGAAAACCATTTTTACAAAAAGGTGATCTACTAAAACTAAATTCAAGGAGCATTTGAATTTTCTATGTTCGGACAGACAAAAAAATCATTTTATCGTGTCAATAAAAAACGAATCAAATAAATCTTATCCAAACTTTCTAATACAGTAATAATTCATTTTATTGTGATACACATTCCAGAGAGTCAGATTCGGCTTGTCTGGGATATCTTGAAATAAATAAAAAATATTCAATCTTCTCTCTGATAAACGTTGAGTCATGGTTTGATCAAAATTGCTTAGGAGTTCGACAGCAGTATTAACACTGTCAGCTGCGAGCCAATACTGGACCTTCAATTTTCTCAAGATTTTTTAGATTTGGCCAAAAACAAAAAAGAAACAAAAATCCAGGCAGGGATTTTATTCCAGAAAAAAGGCCAAGTATTATTCCCGATCATTTTTAGACAAACGAAGATGCTATTTTCGGTAATAAGGAATCTGCCAATTTTAACGAATTCATTAAATTGTTAAATTTCAAAACCAAATTAAAAAACACTGAAAAGTACAATTTTCTATTCATTTAAAAGTCAAACCGGAGATTTACGTAACGAAGAAAAGGTCCACTACGAACTTTTTGAAGGAATAGAAGTATTTTTTCACGTTTCTATATTACTCCCCATCGATAATGTTTCTTCACAGCAAGTTGGTAACCGTCAAACATTATTAAAGTTGGGGAGAAAGAAATTTATTGGGAACGATGTTATCGTAATAATTTTTCAAGAAGAACCGACTTTTTTCTCTCCCCAATTTATAACTTCAAAAGTTATACAAACTTTCATCGTCGTACAAAAATCAAGTACTTTTTCATACAATGTAAGCTAATCTTGGAACAAAATAGGTCCATGTCCTATCCAGAAATAACATCGAACCTTCGATTCCTCGAGTCAAAGCATTGTATATGGATGTATTTGATCACTTGAACTATTTTAGAACAATGAATTGAGAACATTTTTATTTTATAAAATAATAAACAGTCACCATTCGATAATGAATTCGAGCGTTTTCAGAGACATTGAGGTTTCCCTGTACATGCACAAAAAATAGACAAAAGTCAGAAAATTTGACTTTGAAAATTT